>NC_083878.1:104807168-105007168 GCF_032452875.1 Bos javanicus | reverse complement strand
GGGAGACCAAGGCCTGCAGGCCACCCGGGGCCACCTCTGCTTCCTGGGCCCAGCTCAGCCATCCTGCAGAGCCCGGGTGACCTCAGCCGCATCAGAGAGAGGGTCTGTGCCCCTGGCCATCCAGGCTCCTGCGGGAAGTGGGTCTCGGGGACCACCTGTAGACAAGCACGTGAGCCAAGGCCGGGCCCGGTGACACCAAAGCCGGGGACACGGTCAGCGCTGGGCACGCAGAGGTCAGTCGGTGAGTGGGGCAGAGCCGGGACTCCGGAGAGGCAGCGGCTCAGGCCCGCAGCTCTACCCCGAGGGTCTGGCTCATCGCCTGCCTGCCTACAAGCCCCAGGATGGCCCGCCGGGGCACTGGACACGGATGCCCTCCGCACAGGCTGGCCGCAGGGGGAGGCCCGTTTCCAGCAGTTCGAGGCAGAGCTGCGAACCTCCCTGCCCCCAGCATCTCAGGCCCCACACTCACCTGCTGTGAGCCCCCTCCCCAGGGACCACAGAGCCTCACAATCCAACTTCAGCCTCACTCCGGGTCCCCCGAACAAGGACTCGAGTTTCCAACACAAAACAGGAGCTCCACCTCCAGTGGGATCGCCAGGGCCAAGGTGGCTAGCCTAGAACCAACTGGCCGCCCAGGCCCCCGACCGGCTGGGCCAAGACCGAGGGAAACGGGGCTTCATTTGACCCAGGCTCCCCGCCTGCGCTACCGGTTCACAGGCCCGGGGCAGCTCCACCCACCCCGACCCTCACCTCCACCTTCACGAAAGGGGCGCATCTGAGCTGTGTCCCCTGGACACCTGCACTGGTCAGACCCGGGGATGCTGACCAGGAGAGGCCCCCTGGGAGCCTCAAAGAGGCCACGGCCCGAGGGTGGAAGTGGAAGGCAGCTCTGAGCCGCTGGGGGCACCAGAAACAGAGGCACAGAGGATGGCCCCCAACCCAGGCAGGTGTCTCCAGGGCCTTGTGCTTGTGCTGAAGGAGAAGGACGAGAGAACCGGGTAAGGAGCTGGCAGGGGAGCCTACGGCGGGAGGGACTCCGGGGGGGTCAGGGGGCCGGGGAGGCGAGGTCCAGCCTGACCCTCGGCTTGAGAGCCGCCTTCGCGTTTGGACACTGAGCTTTACCTCGTGCGTCTTCGGTGTAGGGGAGAGATGGTCAGATCTGGGTGAAGACAGAGGACAGACGGACCTTCGGCAGGAGGGGGTGACCCGCACCCTGCTACTGCTGGGTCGGGAGCCAGCCTCGCGTGGAGGTGGCCATGGGCGTGGAGACAGACGGGTGGGACAGCGGCGGCCCCCAGGGCCCGCTCCCCGAGGGAGCCTGGACGGCCCAGGGCAGAGACCGCCTCGCTCTCTCGCCTGTGGAAGTGGAGGTCGGGCCCAGAACAGGCTTAGAGCGTGAACCTTTGGCCCTCCTCTGAAAACGTTTTTAATTTAAATGAAGAGGACTGCTGAGTAACAGGCAATGGAAGCTGCTGTTACAGGGAAGTTTGGGACGGTCTCCAGGCCAGTGACCTGCGTGAACAGGGGACCTTCTGGAGCCTGGGGTGGGGCCAGGGCCACACACCCGTGGGCGGGCACCAGACGGCGGGACAGCAGGCCGCCGGTCTCAGCCTCCAACCTGCAGCCCAGCCGGCCTTTGCTTGGCTGGGGTTTTTATTGCCGAGCTGTAAAGGTTTCTTTTCCTCCCTTGCTCCTGCAAAATTGATGGTCTCGCCCTCCAGACGGGCTTCAGGCAGAGAGCTGCGTCTGGGGGCGGTGGTGGCTTGCGGCTGCCTGTTTGCCTCCCCGAGGAGAAGTCACAGGGGCTCAGCTGCGATAACAGAGGCAGGAGACGCGGGAAACACAGCAGCTGTGTGCTCCTGAAGCACGTGCCCGGCTTCCCTGGCGGCTCAGACGGTAAAGAGTCTGCCTGCAATGTGGGAGACCTGGGTTTGATCCCTGGGTCGGGAAGATCCCCTGGAGGAGGGAAAGGCAACCCACTCCAGTATTGTTGCCTGGAGAATCCCACAGACAGAGGAGCCCGGCGGGCTACAGTCCATGGGCTCACAGAGTTGGACACGACTGAGCGACCAACACTTACTTTGGGACTGAGGACTCTCCTCTCCGCCCAGCACTGCCCCTTTTCAGAGGGTCACCTCCCCCACCCGCCCCCTCCCTCAAAGCCAGATGCTGACTCTCCTCCAGCCAAGCCCGGGGTACCCTGGCATATGAGTGCAGGCTCATCTCTTCCTCAGCTCCCCACCGGCCGTAGCCACTGACCACAGCCTCCATGCCGCCTCCACCCCTCTCCACCAGCAGGCCCAGCCCAGCAGAGCCCTCCAGAGGTGGACGCCCAGCGGATGGACGCGGCGCTCAGCCCGGCTCCGAGGACACCGCTGCTGGGTCAGCCCCTGTCACCCTGGCTCATAGCCACGTCCTAAGCCAAAACCTCTATGCCAGAGGACGGGGCTCCCCTTTTATCCCCATTTGACGGATGAGGACACTGAGGCCGGGAAACCCAGGGACATGCCTGAGGTCAGGCGGCCAGAGGTGAAACGCGTGTCCCTCTCTCTGAACACACATAAATAGCCTGCACAGGCCCCCAGGGCCCATTTAGCTCAGGACAGAAGGCAGACAGGGAGACCTGGGTCCCCGCTCAACTCAGACACAAACAGAACCCGTCCTGCATATCAGACACGGGCTCCTGTCGAGGAGAAGAGCCAGGTGCCTGAGGAAAGGAGCCTCAGGATGGTGTCCCAAGGGCCCTTGAGGAAAAGGACCAGGGCTGGGACCTGGCTGAGTCGAGGGGCCACTCAAGGGCCCGGTGACCAGGAATTCCCTGTGGAGTGAGTGTGTGACCCCTCGGGGGCCCGGGGACCAGGAAGACCCTGTGGAGTGAGTGTGTGACCCCTCGGGGGCCCGGGGACCGGGAGGACCCCAAGGAGTGAGTGTGTGACCCCTCGGGGGCCCGGAGACCGGGAGGATGCCGTGGAGTGGCTGCATGACCCCAGCTGTGGCCACACGCGCTGGGAAGCCGGCGGCCCGCATCTCCCCAGCAGGACTCTGAACACCGGCACTTGACCCTCAGGTGACCGAGACGCTGAGTCCTGTCAACGTGAGGACGTGAGGGGAAGCTCTGGCTGCAGCCCCCACATTTCCAAGAGACGTCCAGGAGGCCCGGGGTGCTTGTGGTATAGGCCAGCAGGGTCCTCACCAGAAACACCCCAAACAGCCAGCAGGCAGAGTGCAGGGGGCCCGCGAGGAGGCAGGCAGCTGGCCACAGGACGCCCAGGACGGCTGTGCAGCGTGTCTACAGTCAGACCCCAGGACCTTCTGGAGGGTGAGCCCTGCGAGGGACGCCATCCCTCACTGCGCTCTGCAAGGTTCTTCCCCCCACATGCACACACCTGTCCACGCAGGCAGCGAGACGCAATGCCCTGCCCAGGCCGCAGACCGGCAGATGGAGCCGCGGCTGACGCCTGCCCTCCTCTGGGCCTCAGGGTCCCCTTTGGTGCCCAGCAGGCCTCACGGGACCAGGCCCCCAGGAGCCGGTGTCAAAGCTCCTGCAGCAGGAGCCCACCTGGCCCCAGTGCCCCAGGCCAGGACCGCAAGGGCCAGGCCTCCACAGGTGAGGACCGCAGAGTCGGGAGGGAAGGGCGCGTCACAGCAGCAGCCCAGGGGCAGGCCCACATGCAGGGCACTCAGGCAGGCCTCACAGAATCCTCTTGACTCCCCCACCAGAGATGAGCAGAAATGCTTGATGACAGAGAATTGCAGAGAACCAGGGCAAGCTTCCTGGAGGAGGCCACACCTGAGCTGGTCCCAACCCCACTTGACTCAGGATGGGGCTTCTTTCTCTAAGCCAGGGGTTCTCAAACGGGGGCATTTTGTCCCCCCCAAGGAACACTTGGCAATGGCTGGAGACATTTGCGGCTATCGTAGCTGGGGTGGAAAAAAAAACCTTACCAGAGTGAGCTGCCTGGAGCTCCCAGAGCTTAGATGACGGGCTGGGGTTGGGCAGCCCTGGAGGGCCTCCTAGAGGAGGCTCAAGGAGGAGGCACTCAGCTGGAGAGGAAGGCGCATGGTCTGGGAGTTCTGAGTCCAGGGGCCCCTCAGCCTGGTCCACCCTGGGGGCCCCCGACCTCTCCAGGTGCCAGACCTTGGGCTGGGTGCTCACATCTGTCAGGCCCTTAGATCCTTCCAGTAACCTGAGGAGGCCAGTGCTGCTAAGATCCCATTTCACAGAAGGAGAGACTGAGGCTCAGAGCTACGGGAGGCCTGCTCAGGGCCCTAGAGGTCATGGTGGCGTAGCTGAAAAGCAGGTGCCCTCTCGGGGCCCCCAGGCCTGGCACCACCTCCCCTTGGTCAACACAGCCAGCGTTTGTGGAGAGCCCTGCACCAGCCAAGCCTTGGGCCGGGCCCTGCCCCTGGCTCTCCCAAGAGACAAGACTTCTGTTTGTAAAACAGCGAAAGACCCTAAGGTCAGACTGCAGGGTCCATGTGCTGAACCCACCGGAATCCAGAGGAGCAAGAAGCTCAGGAGGGCTTCCTGGAGGAGAGGGTGGGGTCAGGAACGGCCTTCCACAGACTGCTGCTTGTGGAAGCCCCCGTCCCACGTTGCTGAGGCCACTTGGGGATAATGCAGTCGGGGTCTACCCCAGGCTGCACTCATGTCCAGCCAGGAGGCCCCCATGCAGGCCGCCCCAGATGGCCCTGCCCCTCCCGCCGAGCTGGGGACAGAGCTGCATCCCGAGTCCACCTCAGGCCAGGCGCACCGAGCCTTCACTATCCTGGCGGACCCCTTGGCCCATGGCGAGGCCCCTCTGTTGGTGCATGGTTCTTGGGCTCCCAGGGTGCCTGTGTTTCTCATGGGGGGATGAGTCCTTCAAGGGGCTCCGAGGAGGGTTTCTGATTAACTAGTTGGCGCCCTGTGTCACCCAGGGGCGAGCCAGGCCTGGTGCCCACTCAGGCAGAGAGACGCCTCAGCACCAGTGCCGTGGAGAGGTTTCGGGGTACCTGCTCCCAAGATCAGGAGCTTCAGTAAATACTCCAGCATCTGCCACTTCAGCTGCCCCCCACCAAGAGGACAGTTCACTTCCTGTACCTCCTTACCACCCCCTAGCTTCCCCCAAAGACCTAACGAAGGGATCGGGTCTGTCACCCTGCAGCCAGACCCTGACGTTCGTTATCTCATCCCCCCTCCCAGACCCGAGGTCGCACAGGGCAGCGCCTTCTGGGGACTGACCAGGCAGCGGGACCGCCCGCCTGACCCCTGCCCGGTGCTCCCACCCCAGCCCAGGCCACGGAAAGTCCAGCAGGGAGGCTCGGCCCGACGAGCGGACAGCCCACTGCCGAAGGCCCGGCCGGCGGCGGGAGGGGGCAGAGAGCTCCCCGCTCAGCAGAACGCTAGCGGCTACTTTCCATGGAAAAAATGTCTTCAGACCCCCAGAGGCCAGGAGGCCCCAGCCCATGAGTCAAGGCTCTGCTGCACCACGGCTGAACCGCGTCCCAGACAGGCGGCCCCGCCCCGCCCCCCACCCCGTCCCGAGCCAGGCTTTGCCCCACTCCAGTCACAGCACGGGCCCCCTCCAGGCTGAGCCCCACCCCCGGGGCACTGTGGCCCCTGGGCCTCCAGCCCGCACAGCCCCGGCGCCCCGTGCAAGTCCCCCGCACCCCAGGACGCCCACCTCCTCCCCGCAAAGTGGGCCCCTCAGAGTGGGGCTGCTCAGGGGCGACCTGGAGGCTGGCTGCGGGCCCTGGGCCCTTGCCCTCGGGCCTGGCACCGTCGGCTGCCAGCAAACGCGGGTCGATAGGAATCTGCCATCCTCCAGCCGGCGTCCGCCCAGCCTCGCCGTCACCAGGCTTCCCTGCAAGGTTTCTTTCAAAACGCACTTGGGAGAGCAAATGTGGAGACGACAGCCAAGCCAGGCCACCGTGCAGACCCCGGCGGACTCCGCGGGGGCCAGGGCGTGTGCCCCTGGGGCTCTGCAAGTGGTGGGAGGCCCTTCCTCCCCGGGGGGCCCCACCTCTAGGGACCGAGGGCTCTGAGGTTGCGGCAACCTTGTCCCGAGGCCCAGGCTCTGTCAGGGTTGGGGAGTGTCCACGGAGCCCCTAGAATTGTGGAGAAGGGGGCCTCGTACCCTCTCTTGTAGAGCCAGGGCCACATCAGTTCCTGCCATGTTCTGGGACCCCTGGAGCCCCATCCGGAGGGGCAGGGCCCTCACCAGAGCAGCCCCAAGCAGGAGGGACAGGGTGGGTCTTCCTCACTCCCCCTCCAGTGCCCACAGTAGCTGGGAGAAGCGGACAGACACCGTGAGGGTCCCAGACGTCGGCCCCAAGCTGCAAGGCTGACTTTGCAAAGTGTGGGGGCCTGGGCGTGCCCGGGGGGGAGGGGCCTGAGGCCCAGGACACCCCCACAGCCCAGGGAACCCTCCCGATGTCGAGGCTGGAGGCCCAGCAACGCCAGGATGTTTCTCTGTCCCGGGGCCAGCGGCCCTCCACTCTGGGCAGGGCTGAGACACACCGAACTGTTCCAAAGGGGCCCAGGGCCATGTCATGCGGGCAGTCCCGTGTCCAGAGGCCCCCGGACGTCTTCAGACACGGGACACTGTGCGGGGCTCCCTCTGACCTTGACCTCTCTCCCATCCATGGTCTCACTCTGCCCTCCTCCTGCTCCCCTCCTGTCCCCTCGGGTCAGGCCACGGAGCTGAGGCCGGACAGCCCAGGACGCCCAGAGCAGCGGACCTCGGCCCCTGCCCCCGCGGCTCCTGCCTTTCTGCAAAGACCCCCGTGGGCCATCCGCTGTCCTGGCTCGTGGGCCGGGAGCTTGCTGGGACCGACTTCATGTGGTGTGTGTCCCAGAACCAGGGCGAGCTTCATTTTTTCCCACTGACGTCACCCGGCACGGTTTGAATCCGAAGTGACTTCGAAACCCTCAGAGACATAACTGCAGTTGTCTTTGCAAAGTGGAATCAGATGGTTTTTCCAAACCTCCCCAGCCCCTGCCTCCTCCCCGACTCCCTCTCGCCCTCTCTCTCTTTTATTATGTTCCTTGGACGGCGGCCAGATGTTTCCTGCAACAGCAGCCCTCCAAAACGTTACAGAAAGAGTGTGCGCACGGCTTCCTGCCGCTGGGGTGGAAGCAGCGACGTGGCAGGGCGGGGGCGGCGGCCAGGCTGCAGGCCGGGGGGAGGCGTCAGTCTCCAGCCAGGCCCCGGGTCCCAACCCACAGGGCACCGGGGGCAGTGCCCATCCCCAGACGTAGGGCCTGGGCCTGGGCGGGGGCCAAGTGCAGGCCACGGCCTGGGAAAGAGCAGGGCGCTGAGACCAGGCTCTGGGCAGAGGCTGACCCCGGGGCGCTCCCAGCTCCATGTCTCCATGGCGCATGGGGACCTTCATGCCCAGCAGCCTCTCCCAGGTCGGGCATCAGGGCCGGCCGCGCCTGGACCAGCTCACCTGAACACAGGCGCACAGGCCCATGGGGGCGGGGGGTGGGGCCTGGCAGGAGAGCAGCGTCCGTTCCCGACGGAGGCAGAGGCCAAAAAGCATGGGAGCAGCAGCCTGGACGGATCCAGCACTGGGGCCTGAGGCGCGTCTGGGGACTGGCGCACAGGGGCCCCCGGAGGGAAGGTCATGCCTCCCTAATCTTCAGGCCGCCATCAGAGCCTTAGCACGGGCAGCTCGGAGCTTCCCCTAAGCTGGGGGGCACCCAGAGGTGCTGCAGCCCCGCTCAGCTCCCACCCCAGACAAGGCAGAACCCGCACGCATGCACGCACGCACACACACACGGAAACCCGCACAAGCACACACAGACACACACAGAAACCCGCACACACGTGTGTGTGCACACACACACGGAAACCCGCACACGGGCGCACACACACAAACATGGAAACCCGCACACATGCGTGCGTGCACACACACACACGGAAACCCGCACACACGCGCACACAGACACACACAGAAACCCACACACACGTGTGCGTGCACACACACATGGAAACCCGCACACATGGCGTGTGCAAACACACATGGAAACCCGCACACATGTGCGCACGCACACACACACACACACGGAAACCCACACGCACGCATGCATGCACACACACGGAAACCCACACACGTGTGCGCATGCACACACATGGAAACCCACACAACGTGCGCATGCACACACACGAAAACCCACACACACGCGTGCGTGCATACACACGCACAGAAACCCGCACACATGCACACGTGGACACACACACGGAAACCCGCACACACGCTCGCACACACACACATGGAAACCCGCACACATGCGTACATGCACACACACACACACGGAAACCCACACACATGCACATGCACACACACACACGGAGCCCGTCTTCCCTTCAGCCCCCATCATCCTAGGTACCTTCAGGTTCAGGATGGGGGATGCCAAGGCTGTGCCCCCACCCCAGTCAGCAGGAGCCCCACTCAGGGAGGATCCCCCGACACCAGAAAGAGTTCAGTTCTCCCCGGGGAATGTAGGATGCCACGTGGATGCCCAGTGGGTGGAGCTGAGAGCATGGACAGGAGAGAGAAGTCAAATTCAAAGGTCGAAGAGCCCCAGCGTCTGAAGACGTCCTTCAGGGGCCTCTGGACACAAGACTGCCCACATGACCCAGACGGGACTGGGGCCCCACCTGCCTCAGGGCCAGTCAACAGGGTGGCTGACCCTGCCCCCCAGGGCTCCAGACCACCCTAGGCTCCCAGGAGCTGCTGGAGGGACTCGCAGAACTCAGCCAGGCTGCCATGCTCATGGTTAAGGGTTATTAGCCCAAACGGACAGAGAAAAACCAGCCCAGGGAGGGTCCGCATGGGGCAGGTGCCAGGGACTCCAGGCACCAGGGGACGTGTGACATCATGGGAGGGGTGAAAACCAGGGAAGCCCCCCTGAACTTTGGTGCCCCGGTTCTCCTTGGAGGTGGGTCACGAAGACAAGCCTGGCTGTCCACGTAGATGACTTTAGCTTCCAGCCCCTACAGAGGTCCAGTTGATACCGGGGACCCTGAGGCACCCCCCATAAACCCCATCATTTCACAGACTCCCTGGCGTGGCCTGGAGCAGGTAGACAAAGATGCTTTTATCAGCAGGACGTCCCGAGTGTCCAGAGGTCCCTCCCGGGAGCTGAGCCAGGGCCTGGCCTTTGGGCATGCAGGGTGTGGGCAACCCGAGTCTGCTGAGTCTCAGCTCTTTACTGCACAGCGACTCTGACCCACCACGTGCCACCCGGGGAGGCAGTGTGCCCAAATGAGCCCAAGCTGAGGAGGCAGAAAGGGAAAAAACCCGCCAGACACAGCAGGTGTGAGGGCAAGGATGCGCTGCTGAAACCTCATCTCCCGGGTGAAAATGAACCAGTGAAGTCGCTCAGTCACGTCCGACTCTTTGCGATTCCATGGACTGTGGCTACCAATTTCCTCCATCCATGGAATTTTCCAGGCAAGAGCGCTGGAGTGGGTTGCCATTTCCTTCTCCAGGGGATCTTCCCAACCCCGGGATCGAACTCGGGTCTCCCGCACTGCTGGCAGACGCTTTACCCTCTGAGCCACTCAGGTGACAGGACAGGCAAACCCAGGCTCCCACGCAGCCCACCTCTCAGCAGAGGGCCCGGGCCCACGTCTCGGGGGCCACATAAGAGGCCAGGGTTGACCACCCACAGGTTCTTCCCTCAACTTCCCGTGCCAGGAGCACCCTTCACAGTGGTCCCCGCCCCAACCACCCCAGGACCCCCGAGGAGAACGACAGGGACCGCTTCAGTGCCGAAATGTGCAGTGAGCCTCTGTAAGGGCAAAGGGTGATGCTCAAAAGCCCCAGGACGAAGCCCGGAAGCTCGATTCCAGACAACACAGGAGGGAGGCTTCAGGAAACGGGGGCCTTCCTGCTGCCCCCATCAAGTGGAGCAACAGAGCGTCACCCCAGTGGACCCCCTTTCCCTACAGGGGGAATGTGGCTCTGTTCCCACAGAGCTGCCCCACACCGGTCACCTCTCCAGAGATCCCCCCATGAAGGCTCAATCTTTTGACTCTTTGCAGACATATTTGGAAGATTCACTTCTGAAGGTTTTCACGAACACGGCAGCTCTCCAGGCTGGTCCCTGAGGATAGCCGCGGGAGAGGCGGCCTCAGAGCAGTCCTGCAAAGCAGCCTCGCCTGGGACCCCAAGACAGCAAGAGAGATTTCAGTTAGACCTAAGGAAGACTGCCCGAGTGGGACCCAGGGATGGCACCTGGTTAGACAAGTTTGAGGAATCCCCACCTGCACCTCCCTCCCTGTGTGAAGCAACAGGCATGTGCACCATGGCTCCATAAAGCAGAGGGAGGGCCAGGTAACACCGTCTCAGTGGCCACCGCTGTCTAAGACCTAGATGAGATTGATGTCTGGCCTATTACCACCCAGGCTTCCCAGATGATGCAATAGTGAAGAAACTGCCTGTCCATGCAGGAGACACGGGTTCGATCCCTGGGTGGGGAAGACCCCCTGGAGGAAATGGCTACCCACTCCAGTGTTCTTGCCTGGAGAATCCCATGGACAGACGAGCCTGGGGGCTGCAGCCCATGGGGTTGGAAAGGGCCAGACGCGACTGAGCGCACAAGCCTCCTAGTAGCTGAACCTCTAGGCCTCAGGGTTTGTTACTAGAATACGGAAAAATATTAGCACTGGCCCAGGGGCAGAAAGAAGCGGATTTCTGTTTAATGTTTATTTATTTGGGTCTTAGTTGCACGGTGCAGGGTCTTAGTCCCTGATGAGGGACTGAACCCTGCGCCCTGCACTGGGAACACGGACTTAACCACCAGACCACCAGGGAAGTCCTGAAGCAAGAGGATGTAAATCGGTGGTTCCTTCAGGAGAACCTGCTGGGAAGTCATTGGAAGTCCTTGATTCCTTCAGACCCTGTCTTGGGAACCAGGAACGAAATTAGAAGATTGTCTTTCCCTCCTTTGTACACGAAGAACTCCTCTTTATCCCCCATGCCCAGCCCCGATGCCTCCTCCTCCTGGGAGTCCTCCAAGCTCCTCCCCACTGGCTGTTCCTCCCTCTGAATTCCCACAGTCCTGTGACCCCTCCTGGCACAGATCAACCCACACTGGCTGCCTGCACGCAGCCCTGAACGCACCCCCAGAGCGTATTCTGGACTCCACTCTCCAGTACGCCAGCCTGGCCGCTTCTGGCTTTTGAGAGCTTGAAGTCTGCCTTACACCAGCGGGGAAGTGCTGAAAGTGTAAAATACCTACCGAATCTCGGACTTAGTAGTAAATGAGTGTAAGATAGCTCGTTAATAATTTTTAGATGGCTTGCATGTTGGTATGATAATAGGTTGACACATTGGGTTAAATAAAATATATTAAATTTATAAAATTCACAGTTTTTAATGTGACTACTAGAAAATTTCCAGCCACGTGTTACATTGTATGGGGCAGATGCTGCCCTCTCCAAGCCAGCCCAGGGCAGCGACTGCTGAACAAATGAACAGATGGATGGGTACTCAGGGCTGACCATCATTGCCTTTGCCCTGGAGTCTCAGATTCCTCCAGCATGAGCCATGACCACCCTGTCGAAATACAGGTGCTGTGAGAAGGTTACTGAATCACAGCTCCCCTCTCTGGAGTCTGCACCCAACCCCGTGTCATATGATCGGCCCCAGTGGGCGCCCGGCCCTGTGCTGGGGTCCCGGGGCACCACGGGCAGAAGAGGGGGAGCTCCAGGGAGCAAGGCCCATCTGAGGTCTGCAAGCTCGCCCTCCGCCATTCTCACAGGCAGCACAGCGGGTGGTGCAGGCACAGGGAAGGCTGGGTGCCCACCTCCCACTCAGGGTGAGCGTCGTCCAGGCCAAGCTGGCCAAGGAAGCAGGAGGCCGGGCTGTCTTTCCCCAACTTCTCACCGAGGTCCGCCCTGACCATGCCGTCCAGACAGGCTCCCCACCCACCCCTCACCCTGACTCCTCAGAGCCAGCTGAGGCCGATGACCCTGCCCCCCAACCCGGCGCAGGTGCTCAACCCCTTCTATGGCTCCTGCGTATCCGTGGCCTCCCTTCTCCTGCTGACTCACTCTGAACTGGGAAGGTGCCCACCTGAGCCTTTCTACAGGCCTTCGGGGACGAGCCTGGGGTGTCATGTTGGGGTCCAAGGTGGTCAAAATTCATCATCACTTCCCGCTGCACAGTCTGGTTACAGAGGGCCTCCCACTGGACAAGGTTCGGAAGCAGCTGGGGTCCCAAACACCCGTGATCTTCTGCCCGTGGTCCCTGCACTCTGCACCTCCATCCTCGCCAGCCAATGCCCCCTCCCCAGCCCACTCCCCTCCACGGGGTGTGAGGGGATCGCTGCCTTTGCACCTGGCTCTGAAATCTCCCTCTCCCTTTCCAGAACAGGAGGTGGGGAAGGCAAGCATTTGGGGGAAATGAGGGCCCCTCGGCCAAGAGGAAATCAGAGATGCTGTTACTGGGCCCCGGCTGCGTCCAGCACAGTCCATTCGGGCAGCTCCCCTGGCCCAGGCACAGGGACAGAGAGCAGAGGGGCGGCCCCTGTCCATCACAGAGCAGCGCTCTGCCGGATGGGCGCCGAAAGAGGGAGGGCTGGAGACGGTTGCCAGGGAGACTGCAGGGCTTAGCCAATCAGCCCCGGCCAACAGGCTTGGCGGTGGAGGGCGCTCGGTGGGGCAATGCTGCCCTCTGGTGGTAGATGGGGAAGATGATGGCCCGGCCCCTTCTCTGCCATCAAGCCAGCTGGAGGCACCGGTGATGTTTCCCCTTCATTCCAGGTAAATGAAGCACCCAGGCCTTTCATGAAATGCATCTTTCCTTGATTCTGACTTAATTCAAAGTTACAATCCACAAAGTTCTGTGCACAAAGAAAGGCTTTACTGAACTTGATCAATCAGTAAGTCATTTTGGTTTGATAAATGCTCAAGTTGCAGAATCGAGGAACTTTCCAAAATTGCTGCAGACGGTGACTGCAGCCATGAAATTAAAAGATGCTTGCTCCTTGGAAAGAAAGCTATGACAAACCTAGACAGCATATTAAAAAGCAGAGACATCATTTTGCCCACAAAGATCCACGTAGCCAAAGCTGTGGTTTTTCCAGTAGTCATGCATGGATGTGAGAGTTGGACTGTAAAGAATGCTGAGCACCGAAAAATTGATTTGGTGTTGGAGACGACTCGAGGGAGTCCCTTGGACTGCAGAGATGAAACCAGTCAATCCTAAAGGAAATCAGTCCTGAATATTCATTGGAAGGACTGATGCTGAAGCTGAAGCTCCAATACTTTGGCCACCTGATGCAAAGAGCCGACTCATTGGGAAAGACCCTGATGCTGGGAAAGATTGAAGGCAGGAGGAGAAGGGGGTGGCAGAGGATGAGATGGTTGGATGGCATCACCGATTCAGTGGACATGAGTTTGAGCAAGCTCCGGGAGAAAGGGAAGGGCAGCGAAGCCTGGCGTGCTGTGATGCGTGGAGTCGCAGAGTCTACACAGCTCAGCGACTGTTCAACCACCTGGAATAATTAGGGAGCGCCACCTACTGTTGACCCAGAGAACTGCAACCCAGCTTTACCAGCGGTTGTAACTCTTCAAACAGAAGGGCCAGGGGTTTGGCGGGCGTGACTAGAGGAGTAGCAGAGGGTGTCCAGGAACTGGTGGGATTTCTGGAGCCCTAAGAGGTCCTGGTGGGTCTAACAGAAAGAAGCCACCAAAGTCGGAGGGAGAGCAGCTGCAGCCAGCCAGCCCCACTCACACACGCTCCACTGACCCACTGATGCAGCTACACAGAAGCGGCTCTACCTGGCTGATGACTGCACGGGCTCCAGGCTCCTAAAGCCGCGGCAGAACCAATGCTTCAGGCCTCTGAATCCTCGGCACACGCCCCAGGCAGCGTCCACCACTGGCTGCAGTGGACACAGCTGGCCCTGGAGAGGAGCCGCTCAGAACAGACCCTCCATCAACACTCTATCTGCTCTGAACTCATTTTCAGTTTTGTCTTGGCTTTTTTTTAATCAATTTCTTTTTCTTTTAATCAAAGTGTCACTTATTTCTTGTACCCAAAGGTCACCGAGTCTGTGCTCACTGGCAAATTCCTAGACCTTTTCCTTCAACCTGTCCTACCCAAGGCCCTCTAAGACCTCAGGCTCCTCCAGAACCCGATATCCTGGACTTCTACACCCTGCACGGCCACCTGCAGCCCAGGAGGGCCCCACCTTCCATGCCCCCCAGGACATTCTGCTCGGGGGGCGGGGGTGAGGGGGAGCTGATGTGTGTGACTCCAGGGCCCACATTTGTATTCCCAGGGGTGGGGTGGGGGGAAAATAAGACCCCAGACTGAGATCCCGGGCTATACCAGCAGCAGGGCACGGGTCTCCTGGCCCCTGGCCCCACGCTGTGACTCTGATAGAGGCTCTGAAGACCCCACTACGGGTTCCATAAGGATACTCCAAGCTCCCCTCTCACACCCAGCCCCATCCAGCCCCAGACATATCAGGAAACGTCGCCTCTCTATTGGGAAAGTCTCTGGTCCTGAGACCTCCAGCCTGGGTCCTGCTGACCTAGAACTTGCCGGGGAGGGGTGGGGGTGATCTACTGGAAACCTGGAGCTCAGCCCACAAGGGGTAACACACAGTGGGGCCTGGGGGTGCCAAGCTGAGCACCCGCCATCCCCCATGTGTCCACAAACGCCAGGCACCAGCCGCCTGGCGAGCACGGGCTATGAGACGAGACTGGCCTCCGCCATGGCCCAGCCCTCACCCAAGGTACCCAGGCTGCTCCTCTGTCAGCTGGCTTTGGGGCCTTTCTAATCAAAATACAAAAGCTGAGCTACCGGATGAAAACCTGCCCATGAGGCTCTGTAACTGGGGTCAGGCCCCACTCCGGGGGGCTCTCATTCCTGGGGAAGGGGCTCAGGCAGTGCAGTACAACGGGGGCCTAGAGAGACACCTCGGCGGGGCGGGCGGGGGAGAGGTGGGAGACAGTCAGCCGCCAGGCCAGCCCTTCAGCCCCACCTCGGCCCACCGTGCCCCCGCCAGGCTCCCCTCCCCTCCCACCCTCCCTCGCTCCCCCCCATCTCTCCTGAAAACGGGATGTTAAAGACAGGCTGCCTGTGCAATCTCTTTAGAAAAGAGCATCCTATTCACCACAGCTGGGCCGTCTCACAAGAGGCCTTCAGTAAACACACTGGTTTCCGAAAGTCAGTGTTCAGGCCACAGCTTGCGACATTTTTTTTTTTTTACATATCCATGCTGCTTTAATTTTCTCCATAAACTCTTTTATTTCAGAATCATATTAGATTTACCAGCTTTGCAAAGATAGCACAGGGAGTTCCCACAGACCCCTCAGCTGGCTCTCCCCAATGCTAACATCTTACATTCATCTGGTACGTGTCATGACTAAGGAACCAGTATGAAGACGTCATCATTAAAGGCAACAGTTCAGAGGTACAGCAGGTTCGGCTCCAGGCCACTGCAGTACGTACCACAGGAAAGCCACTCACAGGAGAGTTTTGGTTCCCAGGGCGATAACGGTTCTGTTTACACGGCGCTGTAGTCTATTGGGGCTTCCCTGCTGGCTACAATAGTATTATGTCTAAGGAAACAATGTTCAAACCTCAATTTAAAATATTTCACTGCGAAAACATGCGAACCGCACCTGAGCCACTGGTGAGATGCCATCTCTTTGCTGGTGGAGGCTGTTCCCTCTACACCGAGTGTCTGCCGTCTAGCGTGGCCTCCCCCACGGATGATCTGACCCGGGTCTTCTCGATGACCTGCTGCAGTTCCTGCATCAGCATCGCTGCTTTGCCTGCACTTGCTCGTTATGAGACGGCTTCTCCCCCGAACCCTCGTGAGCCGACCCTGCCGGGTTCAGAGTTTCCTTCTGCAGCCTCCTCACCCCGCTCAGCCTTCACAGAATTGAAGAGATTAGGGTCCTCCTCTGGATGAGGCTTTGGCTTAAGGGAGTGTTGGGCCGGTTTGATCCTCTATCCAGACCACCCGAACTTTCTCCGTACCAGCAGGAAGGCTGTCTCTCTTTCTTATCCTCCGTGTGATCCCTGGAGCAGCACTTTGAATTTCCTTCAAGAGCGCTCTTCGCCTTCACACCGTGGTTAGCTGTTTGGTGCAAGAGGCCTGGCTCTAGGCCCATCTCAGCTCTGACATGCCTTCCTCACTGAGCTCCACCATTTCTAGCTTTGATTAAAGTGAGAGACGAGCGGCTCTTCCTTTCCCTTGAACACTCGGGGGTCATGGTGGGTTCTTAATCGACCAAATGCCACTGCTCTTGCGTCTCGGGGAAAAGGGAGGCCGGATGAGAGAGGAGGCGGGGGATCGGCCAGTGGGTGGAGCCGTCAGAACACACACCTTTGTCAGTTCAGTTGGCTGCCTTACGTGGGTGCAGCTCGTGGCTTCTCAGATCATGACGAGAGTAACACCAGAGGTCACAGGTCACCATGACGGATCTAACAATAATGAAAACGTTTGAAACACTGGGACAATTCCCAAAATGCAGCCCAGAGACACAAAACGAGCAGCCGCTGTTGGGGAACAGGCACCAAGAGATTCGCTAGACTCGGGTCGCCACTGACCTGCGGTTTGTGAGAAGCACAGCTTCGGCAACAAAGGGAAGACAATAAAACGCGCTCTGCCTGTTCGTGTCCGAGACGTGAAAGGGTCAGTCACTCAGGCGTGTCCGGCTCTTTGCAGCCCCAGGGACTGGAGCCCGCCAGGCTCCTCTGTCCGTGGGATTCTGGCAAGAACACTGGAGTGGGTTGCCATTTCCTCCTCCAGGGGATCTTCCTGACTCCGGGATCGAACCCAGGTCTCCCGCATGGCAGGCAGTGTCTCTACCACCTGAGCCACCGGGAAGCCTGATTTATTCCACTCATCCTGCTTTCCCCCGACGTCCTCCTCTGACCCGGGACCCCACCCAACCCTGAGCTGTCACGTCTCCGTGGGCTCCTCTGGGCCGCAGTTTCTCAGACTTCCTGTGCTTTGATGACCTTGACAATTCTGAGGAGGATTGCTCAGGGATTCTGTGGAAGGTCCCTCAGCTGGGATTTCTCTGGTGGTTTTCTCGTGTGGGCCTTGATGGGGGGGTTTGGGAGGAAGACCCTGAGGGAGGCGCCCTATTCACGCCTCTGCGCCAGGGGTGCAGGCCGGCACCAGGACGCATCACCGCTGGCGCTGGCCTTGACCCCTGGCCGAGGTCGGGTTTGCCGGGCCGCACCCCTCCCCTGGAGCGTTCCTCTCTGTCTCCCTCCCCCGGCAGCCTTCTTTACAAGGCGGTCACTGGGCACAGCTCGCATTCGAGGATGAGGGCTCAGGTTCCAGCTCGTGGAGGGGAGCACGCACACAAACCCTCTGGGACTCTTCTGCAGGGAGAGTCATCTCTCATCCACTACATGTTTATTTATGCAGTCGTGTGTTTATGTGAGAACAGGCTCACGGGTATTCATGTTGTCCTTGGAGTCATAATCCAATCCGACGTTATTGTTTCTGTCCCAGCCCCGGGTGTCCCGGCCTCGTCCGCGGGGACCATGCTGGTCACACCCTGTGTCCCGCTGACGACCTGCTGGCGTGCTCCTGTGGTTAATGCATCCCTTGACTTTCACTTTCTAGCACAACAAGATGCTCCTGGCTCATTCCGGCCGAGTCTGCCCAGCCCTGGCATGGTCCCCCGCAGGACCCCTGGTCCTTGCCTTGGAGAACGGTGTTAGAAACCAAGATCTGGGTGCCGGGGTGCTCAGGGAGCAATCGGCACTCGCAGTGTCTCTCGGCTGACAGAGCAAGGAGACTGTGTGCACGCTACACGGGCTGTCACGTGTGATCACAGGTGTTGCCACGCAGCCGTCTGTACTGAGCTAAACCCGAGTGCACGCTGGGTCTCCAGCTCTCATCCACCACCACGTAGGTCCCTCTCAGCCCAGCAGCGACACGCCAGGGCCCCCAACCCAGCTGCATGGTCGTCTCAGTGAAGACGAGAGCAGCACCAGACAGCAGAGCCGTCAGCCTGCAGCCCCAGAAACAGCTTCATCGCCCCAGGAACAGGCTCCCATGGCGGCACCCTTCACGGCCAGTTTTACGGACCCCAAAGCTGCTAGCTCAGCCGCTGCTGCCTTCACTCCCTCAGGAAGGTTGCCCTGCCAGTCTGCAGGCCACCCTGGGATTCTCCTGACCTCCCAAGTAACTCTCTTTGCAGACAGTAAGGCTCACTGAGCAGAAAGGCCATGTGGTTTGGACAAGTACAGCGTCAGGTTCCTGCCAGAAGAGTTTCACTGCCCTACAAGTCCTGCATCTCCCTCACTAGCACCCCACTGGAAGCGCTGACTTGTTTACCATCTCCAGAGTGACGCCTTTTCCAGAATGCTGCATAAATGGAATCGTGTAGTTTCTCTCGCTCAGGCTTTTTCACTTAGCAATATGCATTTGTGATTCATCCGTGTCTTTTCGTGGCTGACAGCTCATTTCTTTTTATTGCTAAGAGTGTTCCACTGTCTGGAGGAACCTCAGTCTGCTTATCTATTCAGTTACTGAAGGACATCTCAGTTGCTTCCCGTTGTCAGCAGTTACGAATAAAGCTGCTATAAAGGTCCGTGTGCCAGGTTGGGGGCGGACAGACATTTTCAAATTGGTTGTATCAACACCTAGAGCTGCGGTCACCAGATGCTGCTGAACTTTGTAAGAAACTGCTTCCCAGAGCATGCGACCTCCGCTCTCAGGGTGCAAGGGAGGCCCCCCCATCTCGAGAGCCCTGTCGCGGCAGCCTCTCCCCATTCTGCACTCTCCAAGGGCCTTGGCGGCTAAGAGAAGAGTGTGGGCCCCTCGCCTAGCCCAGGCCCTACCCCACCTCCTGAGGGCTTGGCCGCAGATGGAAGTCCACAGGCACCTCCGCCAGTCCCCACCAGCCCCTGGGGCCCCACCTGTCCTACCAGGCAGCCTGGAATCCAGGCAGGCGTCCGGGCAGGCTCACATCTGGCCCTCCCCGGCAGGCACCCTGGCCAGCTCAGGCAGGAGCGCCACCCAGACTTCGGGGGCCTGGGTCCCACTGCTGAAGCTGAAGGCGGGCCGCCACCTCTTCCCCTGGCCTGTTTCCTCCCCGAACAACGGGGCTGCTCATCGTCGGTGATCACGGCTCTGCTCCGCGCCTACGTGGCCCATACTCACTGCGGCTGTCCCCCGTCTGCAGAGGTGAGGCTGAGGCCCAGGAGGGAAACGCTCTGTCCACCCACGTCCAGCTGGGGGCAGACTCCGGGCCGGCCTCCCGAGCCTCGGGCCTCCCGGATGGTCCCGGCAACCGCTGCACCGAGAGGAACAGGAGGACGGAGGCCCGACCTGCGGGGTGGCTCAGAGACCTCAGGCCCCCCAGGCAGAGGGGGCTTCCAAAGCTGGGTGGGCCCTAACCCGGGGGGCAGGGGACCCAGCAAAGCCGAGCCTGGTGATCACGCCCCTGCCTCCGCCACGAGCCCCTTGGGGCCGTGGGCCAGGATTCCCTAGATGCTCCTGACCCACCTGTGTCTCAGAAGCATGAGAACCAACAGCACTCCTCTTGCGGGACTGGGTTTATTCCAGCCTCGCTCGCTGGGTGCCGAGCGCCGGTTCCCAGGCTGAGTCGGAGTCTGCAGCCAGCCCCCAGGTTAGGTCAGGGCCCAGGGGCCCTGGTGGGATAGAGAGCCCCTCAGGGTGGAGCCTGGCCTGTAAGTGTGGTCCGTGAGTGTCCGTGAATGAATGAGGAACCAAGGCCCCCACAGCCCGGGATTCCCACCCCCACTGGTGGCTCTGACCTCCCTGGGACTTTCACCGTCAAGGGCATGACAACGTTGACCCTCCTGATCCCCCGGCCTGGAACTGGCCCACAGCCCCGACCTCCTCCAGATGTGGCCCCAGACTAGAGGTGGAGGGCTCCAGGACCCACGCCTGCCAGGCCTGTTCCCCAGGGGACGGCCTTGTCGTCCCAGGAAAATGACCCAGGAAGCGGCGACCTCAGGGTCTTTTCTGGATGACCGAGGTCTCGCCCACCTCGGGACAACAGCCCTGGGAGGTGGGGGTGTCTGTTCCTGCCGGGGGGACGGGGAAACTGAGGTCCAGAGGGGACAGGGCCCGCCCACTCCCAGTCCGGGCTCAGCGCGCAGTGGGCTCCGCGGCCCACCGGGGTGGCCCCACTCCGCCCCAACCCCGACCCTCTGACGTAATCGGACGGGGGCGTGGCCTGGGCCGCGGAGTTCCGAGGCTCCCGGTGATTCCAGAGGCCCGGAGTGGGGCACCTGCAGGACGGGAAGGACCCGCGCGGCCTCTGCCCTGCGCGTCCAGCAGGGGGCACTGCTGCCTCGCACCGGGCCCTGCCGTCCATCCGTCTCAGGACTCCTCCCTGGAGGTGCGGCCCCTCCCAGCTCCTCTGGGGCCCCCCGCATCCTCAGATGGCTTCTGAGGCTGGAGGGCAGTTGGGTGAAATGGCCAGTCCACTCCAACTCTCTGAGCCCTCGAGATCGCCCCCACCCAGGGACAGGAGGGATGGGAAGTCAGCGCCCAGCCAGGCCAGCGGGAAGCAGCAGCCCGCGTTTCAGCTGGGGGTCAGCCCTCGGCACAGCAGAGGAGACCGCGTGGGTATCAGGGGGCAGAGGACGAGAATTGCCCTGTGCTCCATTTCCTGACGCCCACCATGCTCCGGCCCCTTCCTGCCTGAGGTCTCAGCCCCGCTGACTGCCTCTGCTCGGTTCTCATCACTTGCTGCTGCCGGGCTCAGGCCCAGTGATGACCCCCCACTTCTTCTGTCCTCTGCGTCCCCTGCTGGGTGTCGGGGCCTCTCTGGGGGCTCACCCCATCTTCCTAGGACTCCCTCCACTTCCCACACAGGCCCTTTCTCCAACCACACTGCTTGCCTGGCGACAGCAGGGCCGGCTCTCTCCTGTCACCGGGCCCCAGCACCCAGCTTGGAACCTGCCATACGGGGATGCCTTGCACAGTCCCGTCCAAACGCCCAACCTCGCCTCTGAGGTTCCCTAGCTCTGCTCACTCAGCCTGTCACCACCGGATCCTGAGGCAGATAAACTTATCAAGCCCAGCATCTGTGGTCCAGGGGGACTGCCCTGGGCCGGGGTCACCATGGCAACTGAGGCAGCAGGGGGGCCAGGAGCCAGATCGCCCGGCAGTGGCCGTGGCAGCTCAGGGCCTCCGCGTGACTGGGGCCCTCCAGGGGCACAGCGCTTGGCAAGAGGTCGGGTGTGAGCCCTGCGCCCCAGACTCCTCCTCTCGGACCCCTGCCCACTGGCTCCTCTGCTCTGCTCTTCCAGGATCGGCGCTCCAGCCGAGGGGTGCTCCCTCAGGCCTGCATCCTGGACAATGTGCGGGGGTCCCTCAGCCTGGGGAGGTCGTCTCAGCCATGGCCCTGCCCTGGTCTTCCCCAGAGACTCCAACAGCCCCTCAGGCCGTGCAGCCATCAGAGGCAGCCCTCCTCGGGGTCCACTTACTCCTGCCAGACGCCCCTGCAGGGTCTGCGCATGGAGACTGTGTCCAGAGCTGGGCCAGGGCCTGCTGAGGCTGGGGTCAACGGCCAGGGATCCCCTGGGCCAGGGTCCCTCACTGGCGAGGCGACCGTCTGGTTCTCCAGGCCCCTGGGGCTGACTACACTTCCTAGACCAGAAGGGGTCCCCACAGTGGTTATGTTTGAATTTTTATGACAGGAAACCAGAATGGGCTGGTCGCAGAGGTTCGTGGGGGTCTGTCTCCTGTGCCCACCCTTCCAGGAGGTACAGGCTGAGCTTCGTGGGCAAGGCCACGCCTGACTCCCGGGAGGCTGTCGCGGGCAGCAGGCCGTGGGGGCTGGGTGTCAGCACCTCGGGCACCGCCTGCAGCCAGCCAGGGCCGGGACAGCTGAGTTCTGGTGAGGCCGTGCACGTCACACGTGCAGGGGCATGTTTGTATGTGTGTAAACATGCAAGTCCCACGCGCACTGTACGCCCACGTACAGCGAGTCTTCTGGGGGGCCTGGCTCTCGGGCCTCAGGACTCATCATCAGGTTCACGCCCGCCCCCGGGAGCCACCTCGGTCCTCAGTACAACGTGTCCGGTGCCACCGGGCAGGGCTGTGGGCCTCAGGGCTTCCAGCCCCAGGATGCCCTGGGCCCCAAAACGGTGCCGGCTGGACGGAGGTGCAGGAGAGGGTTCGGGCACCGCAGGCACGCTGCGGCCAGGCCCCGTCTAGCCCCCAGACGGCATGGAGACAAGTGGGAGCAGGTGGGTACCACTACCTGCTCGTTAATGGGGAAGCCGGATGACATCACTCATCCTGGGGCCATGCGAACCTCCCCCCCGTCCGGGCTGATGCGGACCCAAGGGCCGAGCTCAGCCCACGCCAAGCCCCGAGAGGGCCGAGGGCGCCCATCTTGGGGGGCTTCTGGACGGAGCCCAGGCACGGAGGGGGTGAGTCACCCAAGAGCCCTGAGATGCAGAGCAGACCCAGGAGGAGGACAGGCCCAGCAGCCCCAGGTCAGGGTCCTGCTGCCGGCACCTGGCCGCCACAGTCGGAGGGCAGCTGGGGCGCCTGCTGTGGCCCTCGGGGGGCGGGGTGAAGGCAGCAGGCCCGCCCCCTCCAGGGCAACCGAAGCCCCCCGCGCGGTTGGCTTCCAGCCCCGGACAGGAAAGCCCCCCGAACAAAGGCAAGCTGAGGGGGTGTTTTTAAACGCTCATGTTTTGCTTGTTTCTCCTCTCACGTTTTGCTCCGAGTCTCTTCTCCACAATTCTGACACCATTGTTCGCCCGGCACCTGCGGCTGCGATGTTTTGAGAACAGTCCGTGTGGGGAAGTAATTTCACAGTCAGTCCCGGGAAGGCCAGCTGGCCACGGGGAGGGCGCAGAGCGAGGCGTGAGCGTTACTCGGAAGGGGAGGAGAACCCTCGAGAGTTCCGGGCCCAGCTTCCCGCCTGCAGCAGTGCTGTCCGAGGCCCGCACGCCCCTCTGAAGTCCCGACGTCGACTCAGAGAGCCTCCACCTCTAGAAGCAGAAACACAAGCCCCCCTCCCCGCCACATCCTCCGAGTTATACATGAGGGATAAAATTACATTTGTACAAAAATAGATTTTTTTTCTACCTTTCCCGATGCTTTAAATGTCTCCTCTTTTTCTCTGTATGTCATCTCTGTGAGCTACACGTCCCGGCTAAGGCATTGCTAAGGACTGGCAACGGCTAAAGCTGTTTGCTCCAGGGCATCTTAAAATAGATGCGTCTCCTTGCCTCAAGGTATTCATTCGAACCCGGATTTCACCAAAGAAGGGGTCCTTACATACTTGCTTACAACAAGCAAATTTATAGGAAAATGGGGTCGGGGGGAGTCTTGATTAAAAATAAACAGAAAACGCTGGTAACTGGTCTGTGTGTCTGTGGATGGAGAGCAGGTCTGTGCACACGGGGTCTCTACAGCGCGGGTGTTGTCCACACACACCTGCGTGGGCAGGGACCAAATTCCACGGCGGGAGCAACATCAGCCCATCACGCTCTGGCTGGACGTTCCGGCTGGGCCCAACCAGGGCCTCCGCGGAGCAGGGAGTGCGGCGTGGTCTCCAGCACTTGCCCCGGGGGGGGTCTGCCAGCCCAAACCCTCCTGGGACGCCCAGGGCCGGGGGCCGTCCTCCCCCCGGGGGGATGAGGGCCAGCGGCTGACGCGGGTGCCCTCTGCACGGACGTCCCCGAGCAGGCCAGCTTCCAAGGAAACGCCCAGTGGGGGACAAGCCAGAGGCTGGCCTGGCCAACAACTTCCGAACCTGAGACACAGTCGTCTTCATTCCTCGGCCTCGGGAGCCCCGCCTGATGACCGAGGGGGAGGTGATGCTGGGCAAGGGGGGGCGTGCCGGAAGCATCCAGTGAGTGGGGACGGCACAGGATGGCCAACGAGCTGACGTTAGTGCTATCTTTAGAAAATTAAAGACTGTCCCACCAAAATAATAATTACCAAAAAAATCACCTTAATTGAACCAGATTGGTCTACTGAAGGTCTGGTTAAAGAAAATGTCTACCTACTGAATAATGTGCCATTTCCCCACCATCACCTTTTCAAACACAGCAAGGACGTTACGATGACAGCGCCCGAGGAGAAGAAGGGGGGCTCGGCCCCAGTACGCCATGGGCCTGGTGACGCAGCAGGCCGGGGGAGGGGATGCCGGGGGCTTCTGGCTTGGGGTAGGGCAGCCGGGGGACCCCGAGGCCAGACCCCACAGGGCCCCCTCCTGGGCTCCAGAGTGGTCCAGGGCAGCGGGGCGGGCTGGGCGTGGACGGGGTGTGTCCAGCTGCAGAAGGCACTGGGTGTGGGGTGGGGGGCAGACCTACAAACCCACCACCAGGGGTACCCCAGAGGGAGGACCACCAGGGTGCCTGCTTCACTCTGCTGACACCACCACGCCCCCAAAGGCGGCCAAGACTTCCGGGGGCACTGGGCAGGCCCCGGCTCGCCCCACCTCTGCCGCAGAGGGCGGATGGGGCAGGTGCCGCGGTGGCTGGGGACGCATCTCCTGGGGGCGGGAATGGGGGGGGCCCCAGAGAAAGGAGATGTCGGTGGCGTCCTCCACACAGTTGGCCCAGATGCCTCACGCTCAGCCTGGGCTGGACCCTGGAGGGCAAAGAATGGACACCCTCTTCCCCACAGAGGCCGGGAGGCCGGCCTGTCCTCACCCAGCCTCGGGGGCACCCCCGCACCCCCCCACGGGGAGACAGGCTTGGGGGAGCAGCCACAACGCCGACCCCCACTCCTGCTCCGGGGCCGCTGACGGGGGCAGCAGGACCCCACGCACCCAGTTCCGGCTCCCCCAGCCGACAAACGCTGGGTTTCGGGGCGTGAGACAGAAAAACGGACCGGAGGGAGCGCACGACGGTGCAGAGGCCTTCACCCTGAGAGACCCAGCCCAGGACGCTGGGCCTGCCGGGCCGGGCGGGACCCTGACCAGAGAGGGTGCGGACGGACACACGACGACAGCCCCATCCCAGGGTGCTGACACTCGGCCGCTCCCCACCTCAGGGGCCCATGAGACGCCTGCCACCCAAGGGGCCTCCCTGCCCAGAGTGCTGCAGGCCCCGGCCAGCTGTCCGCTCCCCGCAGCGGAGTGCCCACAGGTCCCGCCAGCTTCTGGACCCCGCTGGTCTCCCTCAGTGTGCACGGCCGACCGAGGACCCTCTTCCCCGCCCGTCACCGTGGGCCTCCTGGGTGGGCAGCAGGCCTCCGGTCCACTAGAGATCAGGCGCGCCCTGCAGGAGTGGGGGCCAGCCTCAGCCCTCTGCACAGGCTGGAAGGTTTGGAGGCGGCCTGGACAGGACCACATGGGACAGGAGCTGAAACCAGGACAATGCAAAGACAGCACGCAGGTGGGGTGGGGTGCGCGGGTGTCCCTGCAGCCTTAAGTCACCCCCAAACCCAGGGCAGAGGTCGGCTCCCAATCTGACCGGCCTGGGGAGCAGGTTGAAGGCCATCTTTGGAAAAAGGGGCTGCTCACCCTTCACTCTAAGGGACCAGAGCCCCTCCCGTCCTCCCGGGAGGCGGGTTGGGGGGGGTCTTTGGCAGCTCCCCCACCTGTCCCCTCCTCCCAGTCGCGGGTGAAGCTGGGCAGGCAGGGCGCCAGCCAACACCGGAGGCAGAGGGATCCTTGCAAACAGAAGACCTCGCACGGGAGACTTCCAAACCCAGCGACCACAGAGCGTGACGGGAGCCCAGCCGCCCTCTGAACGCTGCGGCTCCAGGGGCGGAGGCGTGTACCCCGTGAGCCCGCCCGGGTTCCCCCCTCCCGGGGCTCACACCGGCTCCTGCCGCTCCGGCGGCCGCCCCGGGATGCCCGCTGCCGGGTCCAGACGAGTCGTGTGGAAAACGAGGAGGGCGGCCTGCAGCACAGGCTCAGCAGCGGCGGGCCACGCCCCCAGGGCCAGGCGGGCCACGCCCCCAGGGCCCGCGGGCAGAGGGCGGGGCGGGCCGGAACCGCGGGCCTAAGTCATCTGGTGCGGGGCCTCCAGCATCTCCATGAGGAAGGTGTCGATGGGCGTGTCCCCGATGAGCTTGAAGAAGAAGAGGTGCTCCAGGCACTTGAGGCCAATGGAGCGCAGAGCGGGCAGGCGCAGCAGCAGCTTGGCGAACCTGCGGATGAAGCCGCGTGAGCGCCCGCCGCGCTCCCCCACCCGGGCCCCGTGGCCTGACCGTCTCACCGCCCCAGCCCCCGAGGCTGCCACGGCAGGGGACCTGCCTGAGCCGGGGCCCTTGAACGGGGAGGGGTCTCTCAGGCAGAGGATGGACGCAGAGTGGGGCCAGGGCCCAGGGGCAGAAGACCCCCAAGAGGACACCCCCAGGGCAGAGATTCAGGATAAAGGGCCAGTGGCCGGGCAGGGGCGGGGTGATCAGGGCTTCGAGGGGGACGTTAAAAGGCGCGGCAGGCTTTCTCCAAGGGCAGCAGGAGTCGCAGCAGGATTTTACACGGGAAGAAGGGCTCTGACGGCAGATCTGAGCACCAGCAAAGCCCCTGGCCGCCGGGCAACCCCCTCTCGGGATGAAGTTGCTCCTGAGCTGGGGGTCAAGTCTGAACTCCAAGAGGCCTCCAGGGGGACTCACGCCAGCACCCACCTCGCCCGGAAAGAGCTGCAGCACAGCAGCCCGACCTCGAACAGGGCGGGTGCAGGGAGGGGGAGGGGCTCCTCGGGCTGCGCCTGCCCCACTGCAGAGTCTCTGGGAAGGACACTGGGCAGCGGAGGAGCAGGGGAGACTTTGGTGGGGGGGGGGGGGCGCCTGGATCAGGGACGCCAGGCTCCTGCACTCTGTGCCAAGGACAGCTGCTGTGTGGGGACAGGGCCCAATGCCCCACCCGGACATCCACATCCACCCCTCCCCGGACCCCAGTCCCCACCCCGGGTGCTTCCAGGCCTTCTCCACACGACCCTCGGGGGACCCTGGGACCTCACTAATTATTAACAATGTCTTATTTCAGGGGGAAAGCCCCGGGCTTGGCTGCAACACAACCCACATTTTAAAGGCAAAAACGCAGCTCAGAGGCTGGAGCGGGGCCAAAGAACGCGCTGTTTTCTGCTGAGCTGGCGAGATGGGCCAGGGCGGGGAGCCAGGAAAAACAGGCGGGCCTGCCACCCCTCCTCCGGGAAGTTTCACTTTAAACCAGATGAGGCTGGTCAGACACTTAACCGTGTGTGTGCCGGCTGGCGGGGCGGGCGAGGGCAGAGCCAGGCCTGGGGCCCTGGGGCCCCACCCGCTCCGGGCAGACAGAGGCCGGTCCAGGAAGAGAGGAGGCAGGAACCTGGACAGCTGGTCTGCAGGCACCTTCTCCCAGAAACCCACTGCGCGCCCGGCTCGGGGGACCCGGCAAGGAGGCAAGGCCAGCCCTCCCAGGCCCACAGTCAGCAGGGAGAGAGCCAGGCAGACTGCGCTCAGATCACAGCCATCTGTTCCACACACGTTTGTAAAGCACCTACTATGTGCTGGCTTTCGTCCCTGCCGGGGCGAGCACAGCAGAGCCCTGCCTCGAGTGGTTTCCTCTGGCCGGCAGAGGAAAGCACCGCCTTGGTTTACCCGCTCTAGAGCCACGCGTGCCTACTGTGTGCCAGCACAGGGCCCATCTGTCTGGTGGGGCTACAGGGAACGGTGAGTGCGCGCCTGCTGGGGCGGAAGAGTGCCTGGGTCCCCCGCTGCCCTGGGTGGGGGAGGGCAGCTGCCCTCTAACCCACAGGAGTGTCTGAAGGGCTGGGGCGGGCCTGCCGCAGCCCCCAAGGCCCACCTTCCTGGCTGCTCGGGGTACTTGTGTTTGCAGTACGCCTCCAGGGACGCATAGACCTTCTCGCGAAGCGCCTCCACCTCGGCTGGGTTTGAGAGCCCCTTGGAGTCTGCAGGGGAGAAGGGGCCACAGGTCAGAGCCCGGCCCCGGGAAGCGGGGACCCAGAGCCCCGGCCTGGATGAGGCGGCCCCGTGCATGCACCCTGCCTGCTGCATGCTGGCCACTCGACCTTGGGCCCATCCCCTAACCTCTCGCCACCCCACTACCTCATCAGGAGGGTGGGACAGGCCTGCTTCCCCCACCCCTGGTTACCACAGCAACCGCGTCACCTCCAGAGGCCTCAGTGCACTGGGTCTCAGCCCCTCTGAGCCAATGTAGGCTCCAGACCTCCTCCTGTCTGAAACAGCCAAACCCACGCTGTGGGGGCTGAAGCCACCCTGAGCCCTGGGACCCTGGCAGCAGGAGCCTGGTCTGGAAGGGGCTCTGCCTGTGGACAGAGATGCCTGGGACCAGGGCCACCAAAACCCCAGGGCCCAGGGGTGAGGACTGAGGCGCACGGGCTGCCCTGGGTCATCTGGGCAGCAGTCACAGGCCTCCCTGAGGCAGTGAGAGCTCCCCAGTCGGGCAAAGCTAAGCCCCTCTCTGCTCCTTCGTCTCCAAAGTCACCCCGCAAACTGACACCCGACAAGCCTCTCCCCACTGACCCCCAACAGCAGCCCCCTTTGGGCACTGGGATTCGGGTCCCCGCCCTGAGTGCGGCCCCAGACAGGCATGGTCCACCCTGATGGTTTAGGGGGCAGAGGCTGGAGCCCCCCTGCTGCCCATCTGAAGCCAGGGAAGCCCTGGGGACAGGCCTGCTCTTGGGTGGCCTCTGAGCCCTAGGCCAGGGGCCCCTACACCAGCCCTGCCCCGGCTGTCTGACATGCCAGCAGGGGCACCGTGCCCAGCGTGAATGCCACAGTGGCCTGGGGTCCTGGGCACCTCGGGAAATGCAGACTCCTCTGCAGCTGGGCCCCCGGTCCCCCTACACCTGGGCCTGTGCCAGCTCTGGCCACCTCCCTCCTGCCCCTGGCAATCCCAAGTCTGGGCCCCAGCAGGTAAAGCAGTGCTGGCAGCCAAGTCACGCTCGACTTCAAGGGGGACCCTGCTGGGCAGGGCTGTGTTGCCAGGGTCGTGGGCTCACGCACAGGCCTGGGGACAAATGCCCCTGGAAATGGGCTGTCCCCACTAGGGGACCCCATCTTCACCCCAGCCTGACCCTCAGCACTGGAGCCGACGGAGGGTAAGGACTCATAAGCCCTGCCGCTGCCCCGCCCTCCCACCGCCAGCACTTCCCCAAGAAGCCCTCAGAACCCACCCCTGCCCCGGTATCCCCCAGCACCCCCAGAGCAGCGGGGCTCCAAATCTCTGGCAGCTCTGGCAGCAGAGCCCATCGCAAGGGAGACAGGCAGGCTCAGAGGAGGGGCAGGGGGCCGACACCGCCCTATCAGTGGGCTGTGGGGCTGCGGTGGGCGCCCCGAGGCCTTGGCCCCTGGGGGGACGGACACCAGGCCTGGATGGCAGGCAGTACCGGGGTTGAAGAGGACGATGGCGCGCAGGCAGCCCAGCTCTGTCTTGTCCATCTGCATGTCCCGCATCTTGGACACCAGCTCCGTCAGCACCCTGTGTGCGTGGGGGGAGGAGGGCAGGCAAACATCAACATCCAAGCCAGACCGTGCCCTTCCCGGGGCCCCCCAGAAACAACTCCGTGCAGGCCTGGAGGGCAGCTGAGAAGGGTAAGGCGATTCAGACCGGGTAGGACAGTCCCTGCGCCCAGCCAGTCCCCTCCGGCCCCGAGCGGGGAGGGGGGCTCCTCTCCTCCAGCTCCAGGAGCTCAGTGTTGTGGGATTTTATTCCAGGAACCCGGAGACTAGAGGGGCACCGCGTGACAGCAGGGTGAGCCAGGGTTCTGGACGTCGGGGACGAAGTCCACTGGCACACGTCCCCGCTTGGCTGCAGAGCAGGCCAAGGCCCGGACGCACACCCCTGCTACTCCCTACATCTGCGCAAAGGCACCTCCCCAGCTCCTGGCTTCCCTGCTCCTGGCTCGCTGCCAGAGGGGGCTCCGTGCCACTTCCCATCACCAGGCACCTCCTGAGCACCTGGGCCCCCGGAGCTGTCAGCTGGGCACAAGGCCGGGGAGGGACGGGCTTGCTAAAGAAGCCATCTGTGAGCAATACGATCCTCTGGAGAAGGAAATGGCAACCCACTCCAGTATTCCTGCCTGGAGAACCCCACAGACAGGGGAGCCTGGTGGGCTACAGTCCATGGGGTTGCACAGAGTCGGACACAGCTGAGCAGCTAAGCATATAAGCAATAAACCCAGCACCCCACAGCCCCCTCTCCGAGTTTACTGAACAAAGACACGGCCTACACTGTCTGCATCAGGGCCTGCCCAGGGCGCCTGGTGCAGGCGGGTGGGGTGGAGCAGTCAGGAGCCGCCCCCGTTCTTCCTGCGCCGTCCCACGTGGCAGCACGCTCCCGCATTTATCCCCAGGGGGCTACAGTAGGGGTCTCTGCTGCTCCCCCCCGCCCACTGTAAGGCTCTTGTACTCAGGGACTCAGGCTTCCCCAGTGGCTCAGTTGGAAAAGAATCCACCTGCAACGTGGGAGACCTGGGTTCAATCCCTGGGCTGGGAAGATTCCTGGAGAAGAGAAAGGCTCCCCACTCCAGTATTCTGGCCTGGAGAATTCCATAGACCATATACAGTCCATGGAGTCACAGAGTCAGACACGACTGAGCGACTCTCTTCACTCAGGGGCTCACCTGGGACCCCGCCCATTGCCTCCCCTCCCTGGGGTCCACTCACCCTGTGCTGAAGCTCCCCCTGCCCAAGGGACCCCCCCTCCACGGCCCTCCCCAGCCCCTTCAGCTCTGGCTGGCTGACCTGACACCCCAGTCCCCAGAAGGCCCAGGTCTCTGACCTGGGCTCACAGGCAAAGCCAGCCAGGGATGGGAACAGGCATCCCAGTGACCCTGCAGGTGGAGACGGGATGAGTCGTGATTTGGGAGCCTGAGAAAAGTCGCCTGACCACCGCCCAGCACCGGCCGCCTGGGTGTGTGCCGAGAGAGGCGGGAGCAGAGAGCAGTGTCCCTGCCGGGGACAGGCCCAGAGTGGTGCTGGGACGTGGCCATGTGCCCAGGGCCAGGCCACACGCAGGTTCATGGAACCACAACACGTCAGAGGAGTCCTCGCCGGCTCCCACAGAACAGTACCACCGACTACTTCTGCTTTAAAGATGGGGCCGCTTTCCTTCACACACGCGGATGTGGAGGGAAGGACACCACAGTGGGAGCTGGGGTACACGGGTGGCCCCGGGGATTTTAATCTTAGGGAAGTTGCTTAGTTGTGTCCGACTCTTAGCGACCCCATGGACTGTAGCCCACCAGGCTCCTCCGTCCATGGGATTCTCCAGGCAAGAATACTGCAGTGGGTTGCCATTCCCTTCTCCAGGGGATCTTACCGACCCAGGGATCGAACCCGGGTCTCCCGTGCTGCGGGCATACACTTTACCCTCTGAGCCACCCGGGACTTAGTCCTGGGGCCCTTCTGCTGTCTCCACAAGCGTAACCTCCGTGCACAGCACAAGGCCACGCGGGGCCCCCACCTGTCGAAAATGGCGCCCACGCCTGCGCTGTGGGCGCTGTTGCGATGTACGTGCAGCCCGGTGGCCAGGAGGATGCCGTCCTTCACGGCGATGGAGCGGTGCGAGAAGGAGGCGATGAGCAGCTCGTTCCAGCCTGCAGGGGCGGGGCACAGGGTCACCGTGGTCTCCAGGCCCCGCCCACCTCCTCGCCCCTAGGACCACCCCCCCCACTGAGCAGGAGCAGGGACTCGTCCACCTGCAGGGCTCCGGGGCCCTGCCCCACCCCACCCCGCCCCGCCCCGGCCCCCACCGGGCCCCCCGGAGGCAGCTCGCACCCTCTCGAGGCAGGGCCTCCATGGAACCCCGAGCCCATGACCCTGCCACAGAAGGGCGGTTCCCGAGCACTGACCCTAAAGTCCCGCACAGAGCAGCTCCTGCAGCTACTTCACCCGGGCCCTCCATACTCAGGTGCCCGGGAAGTCCCTCTCTGTACGCCGCTGCTGCCAAAGAGTGCGAGGGAGCCCCCAGACCCTCTTGGGCAGCCCCCAACGCAGACTCCCAGAGCTGACGTTTTGGGGGTGCCACAAAACAGTAAATGATGGAACCCAGGAGTGTTGGAGCCAAAGGGGGACTGCCACTCTCTCTCTGAGAGTCCCTGGCACACGCGGCGTGGGCGCAGGGCTGGGGGAGGGCAGAGAAAAGACCCCGTGCGCATGCGCTCCTGCAAACCGGCCGCGCGAGCCGTCTCTGGAGCGTCGCTAGCGACCGTCTCAGACCCCAGCCCGGAGCCCACAGAGCACTCGGCAGTGGTGGCTGTGACCGTCACCGGTGCCCCAAAGGCTCCGGGCTGGTGGCTGTGACCGTGTCACAACGGTGATCCTGTTCAATCATGACTCAACCCCACGAAGCTAGTATCGGCCTCACTTAACACAGAGGAAAACTGAGAGCCCGGGAGACAAAGGGGCTGCCCGCTCAGCATGAGGACCCAGGGCCCCGCCCCACCCCGCAGGTCGGCATCTTTTCCTGTCGGCTCTGGGGTTGGAGTTTGTGCCCCAGTCAGAGTGAAAGCTCTTCCAGGGACCGTCTCCCCCACCCCTGGGCCATCGTGGACCGACACCCGCCGGCCAGACACCAGGGCTCAGGAGGCTGAGGAGGAGACCTCATCAAGGGGCAGAACCGGGCCCCCAGCAAGACTGCCCTCCTCTGAGGCCCCATCCCCAGCCGCCCCCCGGCCCTTCCCCAGCAGAGCCCCCCACCCCGCTCCCTATGCCCCGTGCCCCGTGCCTCTAGGACCCCACTGAGCATGAGCAGGGCCCCGCCCCTCGCCCCGCCCCCCACAAGGCCCGCCCCCTCAGGCCCCGCCCACCGCCCCTGCCCACCCCTCGCCCCGCCCCCACCCGGCCGGCCGCTCACCTGCTCGCAGCAGGATGACCTGGTCGTCCAGGGGCAGCTCGGAGAAGTGCGGGATCCGCTTGGCCCACTCCACCAGTGTGAAGAGCTGCTTGTCAGCCGCTTGGCAGATGTTGGTGACGGGGTCGTTGGGCTGGGGAGGGGCACCGTGGTGAGCACCGTGCATTGAACAGAGCCCCTGATCAGGCCCCCACACGCCCGACGCAGCAGCGGGGGCTGACCGACGCCCCCACGACCCCCACGACCTCAGCCCCCGAACCCCAGCACAAAGGAATCGGCGAGCACGGCAGAGTGAAGGGTTCTGATGGGAGGTGACCCTGGAAGGTGTGGGTGGGCCCGGGGTCATCACAGAGCCCCTGCTGGGGGGGAGGACACGAGGGCCGAGGCCAAGGTCAAGGAGGGAAGAGCTGCCGGCAGACGCGGAAGAAGGGCCGGAGCCGGGGCCCGGGGCGCCTCCAGAGCGGAGGCCGGGCGCGGCCCCCACCCGCACGCCTGCGAGGGCCAGCCCTGCCAGCGCCCTGACTTGGCCCAGGGCGCAGGTCTCAGGCTTTGCCTCGAGGGGCGTGAGGCAGTGAGATCTGTGCTGCTTTAGGCCCTCAGTTTGCTGTCACTTGTCCAGCAGCCACAGAAAGGTCACCGTGCCATGACCCATTCGGTCTCCACCGCGGTCCTTGGGCCGATGCCAGGTGACCTCGTGTTGCGGACCAGGCATGGGGAGGGCATGGGCAGTGCCAGCCCCTCTGGTGGTGGTTCTTCCTCCCAAATTTGGACGTGGCAACACACAAGGGTGCACCCGAAGCCCTTCCGGAAAGTTCTGGTCAGAAGGGGCGTGCGTGCGTGCTCAGTCATGTAGTCGTGTCTGACTCTTGAGACCCCATGGGCTGTAGCCCACCAGGCTCTTCTGTCCGTGGGATCTCCAGGCAAGAACACTGGAGTGGGTTGCCATTTCCTCCTCCAGGGCATCTTTCTGACCCAGGGATCGAACCCGTGTCTTCTGCAGTGCAGGCGGATTCATTACCACTAAGCCACCTGGGAAGCCCCTAGCCAGAAGGGGACGCCCAGTCATCCTCACAAACGGGGGAACCCGGGCAGCGTCAGTGGCTGCAGGCTCCAGCCCACGGGGCTCCGACGGAGAACTCGCCAGGCCCTGGGGGGTGGGGCCCAGGCAGCGGAAGCGTAAGCGCTTCATTCCAGGAACCACGTGGGCCAGGCATCCCCCCCCACCCCCGACGGCGTGGGGAGCCTGGAGGAGCTTCCCTGATAGAAACCATGTGCCCTCCCGTGGCGCACAGTCTAAACAATCCGGCCGTGAAAGGCCTGCTGAGGGCTCTCTTGGGAGGCCTGTGACAGAGGGGCACGGAGGCCGGCGTGCAGAAGGAGTACCTGGGGCCGCGGGAGAAGCGGCTTCCAGGCCATACGGCCAGTCAGGGGAAGGGGGTGGAAGGTGCCAGCGCCCAGACGCCCCCAGAGTCACCGTCACACCGAGGCCCCAGGGGGCCAGCCCCACAGCATTCCCGCCTCCACCCAGGAGCACTGACCAGAAGCCCAGCACTCGGGGCGCCCAGACGCCACGTGCCCAAGCCCAGCACACCCTCTGGGCATTGCACACCCATCCCGGCCGCCAGATGACCACAGCCACGAGCAGAGCTAGCCTGCACCGGGAACCTGGCTCACCCAAGCGACACACCCAGCACCTAGTGAGCCAGAGCCTGGGGCCAGGCTCCAGTCCTCAGGGACCTTGCTCCGAGCCCTTCCAGCCTATGGCTGGGAGGCCAAGCTTGACGGCGGGGGGTCCGGGGAGATGCACTGAGCGGGGCAGAAGGCGTGGGGAAGACCAACAAGTCCTGGGCTGAAGCCCCAGAGGCCGGGCCTTCTCTAATCACTAGCGGGAGCCCCCCCTGAGCCCCCAAGGGGCCCAGAGCAGGCCCAGTGGAGTAGGCCAGGGCCTCGGAGGCAGGTGCCGGGTCATATCTAATAAGCTGGGGGCAAAGGTTACCTGCACCAGAGGCGCGGGGCTGGCCTGGAGGGAGCGGGTTCCCCTGGGGGAGGAGCTTGAACTCTACCAGGCTCCATCCTCTGAGCCTCATTCCCACAAAAAGACAAAACAGGCCTCATTCAACAGCAGTTTCCTGAGCTCTGGCCCCTTGCCGGAGAGGGCGGAGCCTTCCCTGTCCTAGGAGGGGACCGCGGGGCCCCCAGGCTGGGACCTGAGGCTCCCCCGGGGCCGACAGGTGTCCCTGGTCTGGGGGAAGGGGCTGAACGAGCCAGCCCCAGAGGGGGACCCAGGCCAATCCACCAGGAGCGGCCACAGGAGGGCAGAGCCCCCACCAGCCAGCCCACCGACCTGTCCCCTAAATCGCCCGCCTGTTCTGCATTCCCGGAGCGCGCAGAGGGCAGACTCGTTTCCTCCCAGATGGTGTCCTCACTGGACAAGAGTAAAACCTGGCAGACGGCTGTAGATCCCTGACTTTTCCTTCAGGGTTTCTGCTCAATCGTGAGGCCCTTGCGGCCACCCTGGCTCCCCACTGGGACTAGAGAAGCCATCGGGTGGGGTCGGGCCACAGACCAGAGGGACTGTCGAGAGTCAAACCGGCGGCGGGTGGGGTGGTCACTGCACACAAGAGGCAACACGGCGGGGCAGCCAGCGTAGGGGTCTGAGAGGGGCTGCAGCCTGGGGCGCTCCGTCGCAGGGGGACAAGGAAGCAGGGTGTCCTGAGACTGCAGGCAGGATGCGACCCCCACGCTCTGAGACTGGGGGGCCGTGAACAAGCACCTACGGGACGGCAGGGTCCTGTCCCTGACCGCAGCCGGGCACGGGGGACCGTCCGACGGCCAGGATGGAGAACGAACCACCACACTCGCCGCGCCGTGACCCCCAAGCATCAAGGGCGCCGAGCCCCCATGAAGGGGGAACAAGGCAGTCGAGAGGGAAAGGGCTCCCCAAGGAAGGCACACTTGGCAAGGCTGAAGCCGGAGGAGGAACGGTGGAGACCACACGAGCAAGGACCCTGGGGCAGGAGTGGGCGGGGCGTCCGGGCCACGTGAGGCAGGGACAGAACGGAGGGGGAGAAGCCAGGGGGACCCCAGGGCCGCCCTGAACCCACACGGGAGACACAGATCATGCTGACACCCAGTGCTGCCCACAGGCCTGGCTGCACGATGGGCCAGAGGTAACAGGAAGCTGGAAGGGAGCTGTAAAGTCCTGGGCTTTGAGCCCAACAACAGAAAACTCGCCCACCTGACTGGCAGCAGAGCCTCACGGAGGGGCAGGGGCACGGGGGGTGACAGGGTCCCCCTCCAGGCGGGGGTGTGATGACAGGGCCCCCTCCCAGGCGTGCTCCCAGGGCCTCCGTCCCCAGAGCAGAGCAGATGGACGTGGGCGGGGGCGCTCACCGAGCTGGGGTTCAGCCCCACGTTCGCCTCCACGTAGGTCTCGGTCTTGGGCTCGACGGCCAGCTCGGCCTCCAGGATCTTCTCCACTGGCATGTCCTCGTTGGCGCTGCTGCTGGACTCCACCTCGCTCTCGCCCCGGTCCTTGCCCCGCTGCCGCTCCTCCTGCACGGCTGAGGCGGGGTAGGGGGTCACTGGTCAGCCCGCAGCTCCCGCGGCAGCCTCTGCCCCCGGGGCCCAAGCAGCGCGTCCGCCAGCCAGCCAGGGCCAGGGAGAGTGAGGCTGCTCGGGGCCGGCCAGACCGCAGCCCCGTCTCTGCCCCAAGCCCGGCCTCCCGCTCCCGGGGGGACTGTGCACTCTGAGAACAGAGCGCGCCGCCTCTCGCTAATTCATTCAACCACGGTTCACACCAGGACCACCCAGGGCCAAGGCAGACAGGGCCCGGCTCTCAGGAAGCCAACAGCTCAGCAGGGATCCCGAAGTGGAGTGAGAAGGGCTTTCATGGGCTATGGACGCAGGCACAGCCAGGATGGCTTCCCGGAAGAAGCGGCAACACAGTTGAAGAGACAGAAAGGCAGGGACGGCAGCTCAGGCAGGGGCGGGGCATGCGCCGAGGCAGAGGGGGTGTCCAGCATGAGGCTGGAGGACTGGGCAGACGGGGGCAGCCTAGTCTCTGGGAACCAGGAAGAGAGGGAAGGGTTTATTTCAACACGCACCAAGGAGACCCACGCGGAGGAAGGCCGAGGGGACTAGGCACCCCACGCTGGGCGTTCACAGACCCTCGATCTCAGAGCCCACGTAGCTCAGGCTGCCCTCTCCTAAGAGGCGCTGAGACCTCCCTGAGGTCACCCCGCAGGCCAGTGGGACACTGAGCCACAGCCCAGCTGTGGACCCCACCCAGAACCCTGCAAAGCCCCAAGGGGCTCCTGCCGTGTCCTGGGCTGACCCCACCACCCCACCTCTACTGGGGACAGCAAGGACCCCGGGCCAGAGCAGCAGGGGGAGTCCACAGCGGGCAGAAGCCTAGTCCAAGGCCCGAGGGGCTGCCACAGAGCCCAGCACCCTCGCAGCGGAGCCCCGGGCGTATTGGGCAGAGCCCCACGGACGGCCAGACACCCCTGAGAGACAGCAGCGGCACCAGGATGGGGCGGCACCCCCCGCCCGCCAAGCCCCCCAGGCCCACCATCCCGTGGTCCTGCCCTGCTGAGCCAGAGCAGGTCCAGGCATCCCCTCGACACCCCAGGTGCCCTCAGCGCCCACCTCAGACAGAGCTTCGCAGGGCCCCTGGGGACCCCAGCACAGAGGGGAGCTTGTGCAAGCCCACTCCCGGGGGCCGTGGTGCACACACGGCCGCCGTGCTGTGCGGAAGGGCCCGCTTGCAGCCCCTCAACCCAGGGGCCAGGGGAGCCTCCGTTCTCCGAGCCTGGGGGCGTGAGGGCTCCGCTCTGGGGCTCCCTGGGGTCCCCGGGCTCCACACAGCTTCATAACAGCCCACGTCAACCCCTCTCCACCACGCCGGCCCCACCAACGACCGTTCGGAGACGCCGGGACCCAGCAGTGCCCTTCTCTGGGCCATGGGGCGTCCTGAGGGCCAGCCCGACCTCCTTCCTGCCTCCATAGACGGCTGCTCACAGCTGCCCCCCGCCAGGGGCTTCGCTCTCCGAGCCCAAATGTTGACTCAAGTGAGGGACTTTCCGTTGGTGCAGCCGGACTCCAGACAGGCCGGCCGACGCTGCGGACCGCACCAGCTGGGCCACGGAGCCAGGCAGAAGGCTTCGGGCCAGAGCTTTTGCAAGCCTGGCGCTTCTGCAAAGTCTGACAGCTGGTGGGGCTGGGTGGGAAGCTCAAGCTGGCTGGCCTGGTCCCCGCTACCCCCACCCACAGCGGATGCTGGGCTGGGCCGGGCACCTCCTCAGGTCACCATCTGTGCAGGAGACTGGGTCACAGGCCAGAAGGGTGGACCCAGAGCGAGGCAGCCACACGGGCCCATCTGGACCACAGCCAAGTGATGGGAACGCAGAACCCTGGCGAGCAGTGTCCCTGAGACCCTGAGAGTGGGGTCCCTGGGGTCTGTGCTCTAGACAGAGCTGAGAGGCCCGTTTTACCAAGTGGGGAAACTGAGGCCCAGAGCACCCCTCATGGCTGAGCCCTCAGGAAAGCAGGCAGCTCAGGAGTCAGACCTGCTCTGCCCCGGGTGAGCCCCAAGCCTCTCTAGGCCCCAGCACCGCCCCCCACCTGCAGTGAGACTGACGACACCCGCCTCCCGGGCGTCCACAGGCACTGTCCTCCGTCTGCTCGTGACTCCCACCCCCACGCCCCCCACGCCATGGCCCAGTTACAGGGATGCCCGCACTCAAGACGGCCCTGGGCGCAGGGGTGCCGACCGGGGGGCCTTGGGTGTGGGGCGGGGGGGCAGAATTAAGTAGCAAAGCTCTGTGAGCACCCTCACTATAAATATTACGGTTTTACTTATAGACAGTGGCGGGAGCGGGGTGGCTAGGATTCTTGCTGGACTAGGTCAGCCGTCATTTGCACGTGGTCGTATGTGACTGACATCTAGCTGGCGGGAGGCCTCAGGCAGGAGGGGCGGCCAAGACAAGGCCTTGTCCTCCTCCCAGCCCAGGGTGGGGGCGGGAGGCTGCACGGCGGAGGGTGGGGGGACGTTGCCATGAGAGCAGAGCTGGCAGGCCCGCTGCTGGGATCCCCAGGAAAACCCCGGGGCCAGCGCTCCCCAGCAGTCAAGCCAGCGCCTGGAGGGGCACTAAACACCCCAACACGGCCAGGGTCCCCGCAGTCAGCGACTCCGGCCTGGGACCCCTCTCTGGCATGGTGCTTGCTGCCGGCCCCCTGGGGAGCTGAGAGGTGGGAGGGGGCGTCCGGGTAGGGGAACTCAGGCCTGCTGCCTCCTTTGCTTTGGGCACTTCCCCTGTCCCTTGCAGGACCCGAGGGGCAGGAAGGACGGGATTTCACCAGCGGCCCTGGCCCGGCTGCCCCTTCTCAAGGGCAGAGGGGGCGTCCCTGCCAGAGGCCACAGGGCAAGTTAGGTGCCTCCAGCTCAGAGGACCCGGCCCTCCGTCCCCTCAGTCTGCACACGAGAACGGTTATGTGCATACAATCACACATGCACACAGGCTCACACCCACACATGCACACCAGCACTCACACAGACTCACACGCATACATACACACATGCACACACACACACATGTGCACACAGGCTCACACACAGACGCGCACACACATGCACACAGGCCTACACCCACGCACCCACACCAGCACTCACAGACTCACATGCACACTCGCAGACACACCCACACGTGCACACAGGCTCACATGCACACCAGCACACATGTGCACACACAGATGCACACACTCACACCCACACATGCACACCAGCATTCACACAGACTCACGTACACTCACACACAGACACACAGGCACACACAGACGCACACACACACGCACCCATCTTGTGGCCACCAGTCGCTCGCCCGACCCCCATGCCCCCCACCACATCCCTCCCTTGGGGGAGCCTGCCAACACCCCCATGCACAGGTGAGGACACCGAGGCTGGGAGAAGCGAGGCCACGCGCCCCGGGGACAGGGGGGTGGGGGCCCGCCTGCACACACACGTGTGCACACACACACCAGGACCGTGTCCACACCCGTTGCTCGGAGCCAGCAGACGGACACAGGCAGGAAGCGGGGAGAGGCCTTCCCGAGGGAGGGGCGAGCAGGGGGGCGGGACAGCGGGACGGCCCCTGCAGCCTGGCGCTCTCACCCCAGACGGGGGCCACGTCGCCCTCTCAGGCCGCGAAGCCCCGCGCACTGGCCTGTGCCCTCTTCAGACGGGAGCGCCCACAGGCCCCCGAGGGCGGCCGCACGCCCAGCGGACAGGCCCGGCCCAGCCGGGGAGGCCTAGCCCGCGGGCACTTCCCACCCAGGGCCCCGGCCCCGCGGGCCCGACACGCAGCCGTCACCTCCCACGTCACTTGCTAGCCAGCCCTCCCTGCGGTCAGCCAGTCAGGTGCCAGCCTCGAGCCTGCGTCCTCACTGCACCAGAAGCAACCAGAAGCCTCTCACATGGGTCGTGTTGTGCGGGGCCGGCTGGCATGGCTGCCCACCACGGGGCAGCACCTAGGAGGGCTCGGGCTGGCCCTGGGGGCCTACAGCCTACACGCTCCTGGACAAGGCTAGGGTGGCACGCTGGGCCCCCATCGCAGGGCACTGCACTGCCCCAAGTCATGCTGCCAAAGCCCTACCCCCGCTGGGGAGCCCTCCTGGCAGGGCTCACACCCCGGGGTGGGGGCAGAGAGGAAGGAGCCTGGTGTGCACCTTGCTGACCCACAGAGCCCTCTGCAGGGCCGGCACCGTGGCCACGCGGGGTCTACCACTCACCCCTCTGGAGGGCAAGGCGGTGGGGCTGCCCCTGCAGCCGCGGGGGGCCAGACAGCGCTGCACCGGCGGGCAGACGGAGCCGCCTCCCACCGCCCCGCGGCTCTCGGGCCAGCGAAGAGTTTAACGTTGTGCTGGGAGCACGAGGGGGCCATGTAGGAGGGTTTTTACTGCCTGCTCGTGACTTATAAATCCAGCAGGAAGCAAGGGGAGGTGGGTCCTGATGGAATCAGGTATTTATCTAACGGCCCATAAATCAGGCCTCGAGGGCCGCGGTGCCTCAGGACGGCGCCCAACGCTCCAGACTCATGCATCAGATGGAGAGCGCGGGCATACGGCCTTGCAGGCTCGGCCCCCAAGGCCTCTTCCCTGCCCCCGAGCCCCGCTCCCCTGGCCACCAGGCCCGCTCCCTACCCCCGAGGCCTCCTCCCTCCCGGGGGGGGGGGATGTGTGTGGACAGTCATGGCACCATGGGTGGGTGAGTGTATGTGACCAGCAGGGACCCCAGAGAGGCTCCGGGCACAGCAGGCGCCCCTAACAGCCACTAGTGGGCAAGCACAGGGGGGTCAGAGCCGCTGACCCCCCAGACCCGAGACTGCAGCTCCACTGGGACAGGAGACGCTGTCTCCACTCTCCCCAGACCTTGGGGCGACAGTTCACTGGGGTGTCCCCCAGGCCCACAAGTGGAAAGCTTGAGAGGGCCTTAGGAGAGGGTCAGTGTTTACTGGACTGGACAGCTCTGGGAACTATGTTCGGTCACTCTGTGGGGCCCCCAGGTCTCAGCCTCTGCACGTGCTGTCCCCGCCATCCAGACACGTGGTCTGCTGAACACCCCTCCACTCTTCAGGGGTCAGCTGGACACCTGTCCACCAAGTGCTGCCCAATGCCCACAGCAGGGCCGGGGCCTCCTCTGGGTTCCCACAGGCCCCAGGCTTCCCTGAAGGTCACACTGACCACTCCCAGGGGGCCCTTCCTGGCTGTGTGATGGTTACTTTCAATGGACAGATGACCACGGCTCGCTGACCCAAACCAAAGTGCAGAGGGATCTGCCCACCACGTGCTTGCCCCCTGCCCAAGTTTCCATCCTTCAGGAACAACACTGCACTCACCACCTCCAGGAAGCCCACCCTGACTACATGGGGCAGCCAGAGGAACTGGGGCCGGACACAGGCCTCCCCACACCAGGCACATGCTTCCTCTGGCCTCCTGCTGGCCTTGAGGAAGAAGGTCAGCACTGGAAGCCAGGGCCCGGTTCCAGCCCAACATGTGACCATGGCCGAGCCCCAGACCCTCTGGGCCTCAGCCTCTCCACCCGCACACAGAAAGGGGGGCCAATGTCTCTATGGAACATGCGCCCTCATCAGGAAGGCTGGGTGGGCAGACCAAGGCCCAGGCCGGCCCCCCAGCTCACGCTGGAGCCCAGGAGGCGCTGCTCTACAGGGTCCATGGGCACACTGCCCCTCGCCAGCGCCGAGACTCCCAGCCCATCACTGCCTCTCAGCCTCAAGGCACAGATCCTGCAGGACCACTGGCCCAGCTGAGGTCTCGGGTTGTCAGCAAGAAGGCCTGGGGCCCAGGAGATAAACGAAGGAGATGGAGATTGCAGACTCCACAAGAGGGCAGTCCCCAGTGACGAGACAGCCGCCCGGCTCCCCCATGGGACGGTGTCGGGGAAGGTGCACACACACCAGCCTGTGGGGACCGTGGAGCAGAAACAGTGCGGGAGGGACACGCAGACCCTCAGCCCAGAGACAGACCCTCCCAGCCAGGAGCCCCCAAGCCTGGGCCAGGGAAACCAAGGCCCACAGAGAGCAAGGGGCTGTGAGGAGCCTGCCCCAGGCCCAGGCCCTGGCCAGCGGGACCGCGGGACAGTTTCAGCGACCCCCTGGGAGCAGCCTTCCACGTTCCCTGCCCCACCGCCCGACACACACCTGCTGTCAACGAAACCCGGACCCAGTCCCAAGGCCGAGAGGCCTGCAGCCCAAGTCTCTCTACTGTGAGGATCTGGGTCGCGAGGCACCCCCGCCCCATCTGCGGGAGGAAGCAGAGCCCAGGACAACCCAGCGCCCAGAATGCTTCCGTTGTCCTGATGGTCTCCAGAGCTCCTTACCCATGCCCCTCAGCCCCAGGTCTCCTGGACCGTCCTACTGAGCAGCAACAAGCAGGCCCCAGGACTGGCCTGTACACTCCCTGGGGTTCGTTCCAGGTGGAGCCCCACAGCCCTCCGAGAGCCCACATGATCAGCAGGGCCCACCAGGACCTTGGAGAGGTTCTGATGGATGCCTGTCGCCAGTGGGGCTGGGAGCTGCCAGCAGGCAGGATCAAAGGTGTCCCTCCTGTAACCCCAGAGCCTGGCGCGAAGCTGGTGCTCAGACAAGTCAGTGAGTGAGAGACCCCAGCCCCCAGGGATGTGTGCCAACGCAGCAGCAGTGGAGGCCTCTAGAGGGAGTGAGAGCCCCATCATCAGAAGTATGCAAAGGAGCTGTGAGCAGGGAGGGCCTCGCACCCGCACGCCTACCTTCGCGCTTCATGCCCATGGCCAGGCACTTCTGGTAGCGGCAGTACTGGCAGCGGTTGCGCTGCCGCTTGTCAATCAGGCAGTCCTTGTTGTCCCGGCAGGTGTAGGTCAGGTCCTTGCGCACCGTCCGCTTGAAGAAGCCCTTGCAGCCCTCGCAGCTGTACACTCCGTAGTGCTTGCCTGCGGGCGGGGCGGCCGTGAGCGCCATGCGCGGCCTGGATGAGGGGCGCGCGGACTCGGACACAGGGCCCTCGCCCTCTCCAGGTCCGAGCCGGCGCCCCGAAGGGCTCAGCTGGCCTGCCAGCGGGGCTGCTGGGTTCGGGGGGAGGCGTGCGAGGGGCCCTTGGCCCCGGGCACAGCACAGCGGCTCCCTGGCCGGCGTCTCCACTGGAGCCACCCGCCCTGCTCCCCGGCCACCATCTCCTGGACTTGGAAGAGCTAAGATGTCCAGGGTGAGCGGCTGGGAGCTCCGGTGGCCCCTCGCTGGCAAGGCCGGGCTCCTGCCACCCCCCACCCCAGCACCAGCTCGGGTCCTGCAGCCCCGCCCCACCCGGGGTGGTCCTGCAGCCCCGCCCCGCTCCGCCCCGCCCTCGGAGGCCCACCTGAGGAGCGGTCCCCGCAGATGGCACAGATGTGCTTGGTGAAGGACGCCATGTTCCCTGAGGGGTGGGCCGGCACTTTGAGGACACCATTGAGGCCCAGTGGGGGCTTGATGTCCTCGCTGCTGCTCACGGGGTTCATGGGCGAGCTGAGCTGCGGAGGGAAAGCGGGTCGGCCCTGGCAGGCGCTGCGGGGCATCCGCGGGGCAAAGAAGGCGCTGCCACGCCCCCCTCCACGGAGAGAGAAACCGGGGCTCGGAAGGGGCCTCGCCCACCCCCAGCCCTGTGGCCCGGCAGGCCCAGCCCCACGGAGCCCGGCAGGATGTCCACCCCATCGGCCTGGCCAGGCTGGAGGAGGCCGTCCTGCCCCCAGAGCCCCAGCTCCCAAGGAACCCCAGGCTCGGAGGACCCGGCTCCCACCCCTGCCCCTCGTCCGCCTAAGTGAGAACTGCCTGCCACCCCCGGGTGCTGCCCCCAGCGGTCAGCCAGAGCTCTGGGACCCGCTGTTGTGGCGGGCGCTTTAGGGACCCCAACCCATGGATGGGCACGGAAGCCTGACCCCAGAGAGGAGGGAGGGGAGAGGGAGGAGACAGGACCCCTACACACACACACAGACACACACACACACACACAAAGACACACCAAATACACACACAGACACACACAAACCTCACACACACACACACATTCTAACATACACACACACATTCTCACACACACACACACAATCCTCAAACACACACACACACACACACGGACACACACACACACACACACGGCATGGTGGTGGACTCAGATCCTGCAACCCGAGGAGAGAGGGAGGAAACAGCACCCCTACACACACACACATCCTCCGCCATCACACATCCTCACACACACCTCACACACACATACACAACCTCCACCATCACACACACAATCCTCGCAAACACATCCTCCGCCATCTCACACACACACACCTCACACACACCTCTCACACACACACATCCTCCATCACACACACACACACACACACAATCCTCACACACACACCTCACACATACATCCTCCGCCATCACACACACACACACACAATCCTCACACACACACCTCACACACACCTCACACACACACCTCTCACACACACACATCCTCCATCACACACACACACACACACAATCCTCACACACACACGTATCCTCACACACACACCTCACACACACATCCTCTGCCATCACACACACACACACACAATCCTCACACACACACACCTCACACACACCTCACACCTCACACACACACCTTTCACACACACCTCTCACACACACACATCCTCCATCATACACACACACACACACACACACACACAATCCTCACACACACACATATCCTCACACACACACCTCACACACACATCCTCCGCCATCACACACACACACACAAATCCTCACACACACCTCACACACACAACCACACACACACCTCTCACACACACACCTCCTCCATCACACACACACACACACAATCCTCACACACACACACACCTGTCACACACACACATCCTCCATCACACACACACACACACAATCCTCACACACACACACATATCCTCACACACACACCTCTCACACACACACATCCTCCATCACACACACACACACACAAATCCTCACACACACCTCACACACACAACCACACAGACACCTCTCACACACACACATCCTCCATCACACACACACACACACACAATCCTCACACACACACACACCTCTCACACACACACATCCTCCATCACACACACACACACACAATCCTCACACACACACACATATCCTCACACACACACCTCTCACACACACACATCCTCCATCACACACACACACACACACATATCCTCACACACACACACCTCTCACACACACACATCCTCCATCACACACACACACACCCTCCGCCCCTCCCGCCATCACGCACACACACACACACAATCCTTACACACACACACACACATCCTCACCCACACACACACCCCCTCCGCCCCTCCCGCCATCCTGACGCTGCGCCAGGAGGAAGCGTGGGAAACTCACCGGTCACCGTGGCAACAGCTGCCGCGGCAGTGACACAGCAGTTTTGGTTCCGCTGCGCCCACCCCAGCTCTCCCCTCAGCGCCCAGGGCCCAGGGGTGCTTCCCACCACACCCTGCAAGCCAGCCGCACCCCACAGGCGCCAGGGCGCCAGCCGGCAGCCCCCCAGCACCCTCACTTCTGCAAAGCCCTGACCGAGGCGGAAGTCAGGTCCTGCAGCTCTTCTGGACGGACCGCAGCCGCCGCGCTGCCCCCGGGTCTCCCCGGGCTGGGCTCCTCCTGCACATGGGAGCCTCACCCCCTTCCCTCCCTGTGGGCCCCGATTCCCATCCCCCTCCTCCCAGGACAGGAGGAGCTGGTGCTCAGCGTGCACAGAGCACTCGCTGAGCACCTGCAGGGGCTCTTCCAGCCCTGGACGTCTGGGCTCGCCTGCCCAGGTGGCCACCTGGTTCCTTGAGGACGCTGAAGCCCATGGGACTCAGGGGGCTGCAGGGAGGCCGGGAGGCCAGCTCCGGCCATGTGGGGCTGTCAGGACCCAAGGGGAGGGGTGAGGGGTGTCCAGAGAACCCCACTGCCTCCAAGAATACCCCCCACCCCCCAGCACAGTCTGCAGGCTTCAGGAGCATCTCCCAGAAGACGGTCAACTCAGCGGGGGCCTCGGCTATTTGCCGAGTGCCATCGGGCTGCACCCCATGGGAAGCCCTGAGTGAGCGGGGAGAGCCGCCCACCCACCTCCAGAGTGGATACAGCGGCCAGCCAGGGGCACACAGCTTTAAGGGGTGACGCAGGTGTGAGCTCGGGCCTCTGGGAGTCTGAGGGACTCCCTGCATGCTGCAGAAAGGGTGTCCAGGGCCCCAGGAACAGGCCAGCCCAGAGCCGCAAGACCATCCACCGAGCACCCGGCCAGGCACCCAAGGCCACGGAGAACACCCCCTGCCCAGCCCGTGGGGCTCGCCAGGAGGTGGGGGGGTCGGCCACAGCTGACCATGAGGGTTCTGCCTCCTCCGTTCCCTGAGTGACTTTGGGGGAATTATCTAACCGCCCTGGGCCTGAGGCTTCTTGTGTAAAAACCGGATAAACAGGAGTGTCTCCATCCGAAAGTCGCCGTTGGGATGACAGAGCAATCTGGGGGCCGCGCTGACAGCAGAGCTCCTGAACCCAGCTCAGGGCACAGCAAGCAGCCTCTGCAGGACTTCTGGGGCCTCCGGGGGCCAGCCCCAGGCCGGCTGGGCCGCAGAGGACGGAAGGCAGCTCCCAGCCAGAGGGGGCCGCCAAGCACATGCTTGGAGAAGGGCACACCAAAGGACTGCTGGGAAAAGGGCAGGAGACTGGGGTGGCTGGGGTGGCCAGTCAGCAGCAGAGGCCAAGGGAGGCCCCCAGGGGCCCTGAGGACACTGTGTGGGCCAGAGGCTGGGCCCGAGGCCTCGCGCGGGCTGTGGGAGCCCGGCTGCAACACTGAACAGCTGGATCCGCTGGGCAGCACCCCGGAAAGGAACTCGGGCACTTCCTCTGTGGCTGTCCAAACCATGCTGGGTGAGTAGGGGCCACCTGTCCTGTCCCCCAGGCCACCACAGGCAGACCCTCGGGACCGGTGTCCGCCCTCCATAACCTGAGGCGGGCCTTAGCACCAGGGACGGAGCCCTCAGGTATGGTCAGCATCAGTGGCGGCTCCGCGGTATGCCCAGGGTGGGGGCCCATCCCATTTCCCCTTTCACATCCTTGGCATTCACCTCAGTTCCCGCGGAGCCTTCAGTGATCTCCTCCTGTCTCTCGCCGCCCCTCGTCCACGCCCACCACACCCTTCCTTTCCAGCCCTCGCGGGTGAAGCCGATCACCCCCGTCAGCATGGGGTGGGAGGCCCCTGGACCCCACCGGCCTCTGCCTGCCCATCAAGGCTGGGGGCAAACCCCTACACATGGCCTGGTGGACGCAGCTTCATGGCCGTGGTGCCCACAGCAAGGACAGGCAGGGCCCATGCGGGTCCTGCCCAGGGAGGCTGATCAGGGTGGTGAGGCCAGGGTGCCAAGGTGCCCACACGTGCCTAGCACTGCAGGCGAGCTCTGGGCCGAGGTGGGGAACGCCCCCTGGGCTGATGGAGCCCCTGAACCAGGGGAGAGGAGGGGCAGCTCAGCCCACGGTGCCTGCGGCCCGGCCCATTTCTGCCCAGAGCCCCCAGCACCGCCCACATCCACTTCCCTGCAGGGCGCGGTCGAGTCGGGGGCCATCCCCGCCAGCAGCAGGAGTCAGACTGCCTCACTGGTTCCGGCCCCATGACTCCGCGGTTGTGGTTTTGAGGCGGAGGTGGGGGGATGCCCCCCTGAACTCCACCCACACTTCCATGAATATGGGGAACCCCAAGTTTTTAAGACAAACTGCTGAAGCTTAGAAGCTGAACTCGGCTCCCAGGGAAGGAGTTATGGGGGGCAGGGTGGTGGGGACTAAGGCCTTCCCAGGAATGGTGGCCAGAGGCTGATCCCAGGGCTCGGACCGCAGCTAAGCCACCTGCGGCCCAACTGACCTACAGAAGGACAGGCGGACAGCTGAGCGGTGGGTCGCGGCGAACGTCCGGGGACACACCCGCCCCCTCCACTCCCTGAGCCCCGGCATCAGGCTCGGGACCTGCGGCTCCTCGCTCACAAGCACCTGCACTCAACAAGCACCCATCGCGTGCCGGCGGCAACAGACCGGGACAGACCAGGCCCCGAACCCCCACCCCCAGCACCGCCCCCCCAAGACAGGCTAACCCCAAGGCCTGGGGGCACCACTGCACCCCCCAGCACCGCCCCCCCCAGAAAGGCTAACCCCAAAGCTTGGGGGCATCACTGACACCCTCGGGCCCTACCCCGCAGAGCCCCCACTCCAGACTCGCACCCAGGCTCCTCCGCACATGAGCCCTGGAGGCGTGCAGGGCAGGTACCAGGCCAGGGGGCAGCAAGGAGCTTCGCAGGCCTGAGAGCCAGCAGGTGCTGCCTCTGGCCCGGTTCCCAGGGGACAGGTGCAGGTCGGGCCTCGTCTGTCTCTCGCTGAGCAGCAGGCACTCTACAGCCAGCGAGGATCGGGGTGTGGTGGCTACGCTACAAAGAACACGGTCAGGCCCAGGAAGGCAGCTGAGACCCCTCGCACCAACCCTCCAGCCTTCTGTCTGCTTCTGGAAGGCCCGGACACAAGGGAGCATGGGCTCGCCAGGAACAAAGGGGCTGATGAGGGGCCTGGAGAGCCAGAGGGGGGCTCCACCGAGACCAGCTCCGGACAGGCCTAGCTGACAGGCAGGGGGCAGGCTCCAGACCTCAAGGCATCCCAGGAGTGGAGAGTCCTGGAGGCAGCCGCTCCCGGGCAGCAGGGAGCCCATGGGACATGCTGACACCGTTAGCCACACGTCTCTGGGCAGGGGGGCCTGTGCTGGAGTCCCTCTCGAGACGGCTGTCCTGCCCCCCTCAGGGAGACAGCTCCCAGAGCTCCTGTCATAGGGCCCTCCTCTACTGGGGCCTCCTTGATGGACAGGCCTTGCTCTACGGGGGCCTCCTCTATGGGGGCCTCCTCTACTGGGGCCTCCTTGATAGGAGTGGCTTTCCTCTATGGGGGCCTCCCTCTATGGGGGCAGTGCTTTCTCTATGGGAGGCCTCTCTCTATGGGGATCCTCCCTCTATGGGGGCCTCCTCTACTGGGGTGGGGGTGCCTTCCTTTATGGGGGGCCTCCCCCTGTGGGGTTGGCCTTTCTCTACTGGGACCTTCCTCCACAAAGATGACAGCTGATCCCAGACATGAATGACATGCAGCAAAGGGGACCTCAGCTCTGTCAGGAAGGACAGTTTGAGCCCCAGAAACAAGGAGAACCCTTGGGATTCAAGCAGAACTCCCAGGCATTCAGCAAAAAATCCCACCAGGAGACCATCAGAGCCAGGAGACAAGATGAGCAGCTGGGGCCCTGGGCACCCCGGGCAGCTCTGTCGGTGTTCAGACAAGAAGCACCCACACTGGGCGGGTTGGTGGGGGTGGGTGGTGGACCAGGCCTCAGGGGTCCCCCAGACAAGAGCTGGCTCTGCCAGGCGCCAGCTGCCTCCTGATCTGGACACAACCCCAAAAGACAGACTGTTTCGAGAAGCATCTGAGCAAACTCGACCATGGAGACCACCAAGCCCAGGAGGTCATCTCTGAGACTGCTTCCAGAGACAGAAGGTTTAAGTGATGGCACCTGCTTCCCAGGGGCCATAGAAAGTGAAAGCGAAAGTGAAGTCGCTCAGTAGTGTCTGACTCTTTGCGACCCCACGGACAGTAGCCTGCACTAGGCTCCTCCATCCATGGGATTTTCTAGGCAAGAGTACTGGAGTGGGTTGCCATTTCCTTCTCCAGGGAATCTTCCCGACCCAGGGATCGAACCCAGGTCTCCTGCATTGTAGACAGACGTTTTACTATCTGAGCCAACATAGAAGGTGCAGGTAAAATCAGGCCCCGCCCCCTGGCACTGGCCTCACCCCTTAGTCCAGGCCCTACCCCTGGCCCAGGCTCCTCCCCGCACTTACCTGGGGGCTGCCGGTGCCAAAGCCCAGGGTGGGTGTGGTGGGCACCGACATAGAGTGCGGGCCCATGGGGGAACTGATGACCGAGAAGGGTGGGCCCATGCCGTTGATGGGCGAGCTGAGGGTGCTGATGGGTGAGTGCAGCTGTCCCGGAGAGCCGAGCGAGGAGCCGATGCTGGGCCCCAGGGAGGGGTGCAGCGAGGGGGCGGCCATGGAGCTGCGTGCCGTGGGGGAGCTGAGGGAGGAGGAGTTCACCTGCGTGGAGAAGTCTGCAAGACAAGAAGCCACAGGAGGCTGGTCAGGAGCCCACACCGGCGACCCACTACCCCCTGGGCCACAGCGACCACGCCAGGTCGTGAATGGCAAGGGACTGCCCTGGACAGGGCCCCGCTGGCCTGGGAGGCCCGGCCAGGCACACCCAGAGCTCCCCTCCGGGCACCAGCCCCACCTGGCCCAACTCTGAGGTTCAGGCTGGGCCCGAGGCAGACGTAGGAAGGGCAGGCTGACAGCCTACCCGGGCAGGGAGGCCAGATGGCTGCCCCTCGAACCCACAGCACCCCAAGCCCATCCACCTGGAATGCGTGGTGGCCCCGAGTTGCCAGCCTCTCTGCCCATCTACTCAGGGGGTCAAGGTGAAAGCTGACGTTTCCACCACACCCACCGTGCAGAACAGTCCGTGTCCTCTGCTCAGTGTGGATGAGCGAGTGAAGTTGCGAGGTAAACGGCAGGTCCCCTGACCCCATTTTACAGACGGGGAACTGAGGCCCCGCGTCCTTCCAACCACGCACGCACGGTGGGCCCCGCACACCGCACAGGCCTGCTCAGGGGCCCAAGCAGCGGTGGCCGAGACACCACACCCCCAGGCCCTCTAACACACGGGGCCCTGGAGAGGTACACTTCCTGTGTGCCCGGGGCCTGGTGGCCTGTGGCCCGGGGGCGGAGAGCTTCCTAGTGGGCCTGGTGGAGGGGCCCGGGCGTGCGCCAGGCCTGGAGACAGGCAGCCTACAGAGGCTGCGGTGAGAGGCCCGGACCTCCCACACACCGGTCTTTCATCCCAGGGTTTTCCAAGTCCCGTCAAGCACTAATTGGGCCTCCCTTCCCCACCCCGAGGGCTCAGCGAGAAGCTTCTACAGGAGGAAGGCTCTCTGGGGTGAAACTGCCGCCCGAGGGCCTGAGCAGACCACGGGAACTCAAAGAGGCCCAAACACGGCCGCTGGAGCCAGAGCTGCAGGCCACAGCAAACCCTGCCTCTGTCTGGCAGGGTGCCCTGAGCATACCAGGACCCCACCCCCCACCCCGCCCGGGGCCTCAGCCTTCCCATCTGAAAAACGGTCTCTGGGTCTTCCAGCCAGGCCTGCGGTGATCACACAAGCTTCTGACAAGTCGAGCAGGCCAGGGGTGCAATGCAGTGACCCTCTCCAGGCACCCCCAGGTTGGGGGGACACTCTGCCTGACCACCCAACAACCCCAGGAGGATTTCGCGTGCCCGAACCTGACAGCAGCCGTGCCCAGAGCGCCAGGCTCAGAACAGGAAGAAGCCTTGTCTGGGCATCACCCCCAAGTCCTCCCCCCCACATCGGTCACCAGTACCAACAGTCCTGGGGACACGCTGCAGGACACTACCACCTCCAGGCACGGCCAGGCAGGCCCGACTTTGGCCAGAGCCGAGCTCTCACCCAGGGCCTTCTGAACTTGTCCATGGAGGTGCTGGGCAGCCCACAGAGTGGGGTGGTCCCCCCCCCAGGCACACAGGAGGCTCTGCCAACCCTGAGGACCCCCTTCTCTGGGAGCTATTACCCATTTCCTTCCTGCAGCCCCCAGCTTGCTGGGCACCCCGTCCCTCACTTGCCCTCTGAGGGAGGAGGGGCATGACAAGGGGGCCTTGAATTCCACGCCAAGGAGTAGGGCCCATCTGCCACTGCACCAGCAAGACAGCCTCATTGAAAACCCTCGCCATTCACAGAAAGGAGCATAAACCGTTTCACTGAAAGTAAGAGCTTATGGAGTCTAGGTCCAGATGGCGGCACCTGCTGGCATAGATGGGAACTGCAATCCAGCCCTATGAGCCATTAGGCTTCCGGCACCCGCATCAGGGGAGAAAACAATGGCATCCCACTCCAGTACTCTTGCTTGGAAAATCCCATGGACAGAGGAGCCTGTTAGGCTGCAGTCCATGGGGTCGCTAAGAGTCGGACATGACTGAGCGACTTCACTTTCACTTTTCACTTTCATGCACTGGAGAAGGAAATGGCAGCCCACTCCAGTGTTCTTGCCTGGAGAATCCCAGGGACAGGGGAGCCAGGTGGGCTGCCATCTATGGGGCCACACAGAGTCGGACACGACTGAAGTGACTTAGCATAGCATAGCACCCACATCAGGGGGCTTCTCTGACACCTCAGCTGGTAAAGAATCCACCTGCAATGCGGGAGATCCTGCTTCCATTCCTGGATCGGGAAGATCCCCTGGAGAAGGGAAAGGTTACCCTACTCCAGTATTCCTGGGCTTCCCTTGTGGCTCAGCTGGTAAAGAATCTGCCCACAATGCAGGAGACCTGGGTTCGATTTCCGAGTCAGGAAGATCCCCTGGATAAGGGATAGGCTACCCACTCCAGCAGGACTTCCCTGGTGGCTCAGGCGGTAAAGCGTCTGTCTACAATGAGGGAGACCTGGGTTTGATCCCTGGGTTGGGAAGATTCCCCTGGAGAAGGAAATGGCAATCCACTCCAGTACTATTGCCAGGAGAATCCCAGGGACAGAAGAGCCTGGTAGGCTACAGTCCATGGGGTCACAAAGAGTCAGACACGACTGAACGACTTCACTACCCACTCCAGTATCCTGGCCTGGAGAATTCCATGGACTGTACAGTCCATGGGGTCACAAAGAGTTGGACACGATGGAGCGACTTTCACACATGACCCACAAGAGGATGCCTGTAACCTGTGTGTCCAGAGATCTTCCCCAGGGGTTGGCGAGAGCAGGCAGGATGCAGGAAGGGAAGCAGACACGAGGTCTGGCTGCACACCCTTGACCTCAGTGAAGGCCCGTGACCTTGTCCACCCACCTGTGATGGACAAGGAAACGCGCAGCAGGCACACTCACCCAAACCTGCAGCTGCCCCCAGGCCCACGGTCACTGCTCTTTCCCCACGGCCCCTGGGATGCCCACTTCACCGGCCCTCGCCGCCCCCTCCCTGCGTGAGGAACCCTGCCTCAGCCCACGCTGCAAGGTGCAGGCTAGCACAGGCCCCTCCCTGTCACTGAGTCCCGAGAAGCACCTTTCTAACCTCCAGGGGACAGGGGCAGGGGGAGCAAGATGGACATTACAACATCCATTTTGCAGGCATCGTCCCCAGAGAGCACAGCAGCTACCGCTGGGGCCACAGATCACGTGAGCGTTCCGACCTCCGCATCCAGAAGCCCGAGGGCCTGGCCTCCTGAGGGGAGCCGCCCACTGTTCTCCTCTGGAAACGAGACTGGGGTCTGAAGCCAAGAGGGAGACGTCACCCTAGGGTTCCTGCAGTTTCCCCACCTCCACTTGGCCAGCCTGGGGCACTGGAGAGTTTCATATTGGAGGAGAAGACAAAGGGGCTTCTCGGAGGCGGCTGCCTGTAAGGGGTGGAGTGCAGATGGCAGGGTCGGGGGGTCCCCTGCTGCTGGCTGGCCATACCCGCGGGGCAGGGCCGCAGAGCTCCCCACTCCCACAGCTGCAGACACTCGCGGGTGTGAGCTGGGCCTGCGGGGCCTGACTGCTGGCCTGCTTGTTTGTTTGCTGCTCCCTGGCAGGAAGGGGCGGGAGAGGCAGGAGAAAGCTCTGGCCGGAAGGAAGGAGGGAAGTGGCCTGTTTGGCTGCCAGCTGCCAGGCGGCACCCCAAGTATGAGAACCGCGAGGAGGGGGAGCCAGGCGCTGGAAAACTGGGCGGGAGAGCCTGGCACCAGGAAGGGGGGCACTGGGAGAAAGAGGAGACGGGGGGGGGCAGCGGTCCTGGGTACAGCCCACCCTCCAGATGTGAAGGGAGGGCCTGGTTCCCCAGGCCGGCTCCCAGGCTCACATGTATACCAACCGCTCCAGACCAGGGGGCTACGGGCCCCGGGGAGGGGCCACCCCAGCCCAGGCCCACCTCGGCGACCCCCCTAGCCCAGGCCCACCTCGGCGACCCCCAAGGCCCCCAGACTCCCACTTAGGGCCCTTCCTGTTGGCACACAACGCCACAGTGGACACTTTCCTGGAGCCTGGGTGACAATGCCCTGGGTGTATCTTCTGGAGTCTCCTGGAGTCTGGCCAGGCAGGGAACATTAGAAAGAAAAGTGCCTGAACACCCCCTGCTCCACGTGTACGGAGCCTGCTTCTTCCGGGCCAGTACGTGTCCCACCCTCCGATAAGCAGTGGCTACGATAAGGGCTCTTCTTGAAGTCACACTTTGGACTCACAGGGGCCTTGCCACCAGCGGTCACTACATGTCTATCTGATCCTGGGCTGCAGGGCTCAAGGCTCAGGCCCAGACCCCACCCTGGGAGCTGCTGACGCCCAACCCTCCCACCCACGAGGACCCAGGCCGCTCCGGGGGAGGGGCAAAGCCCAACTTCCGAATCTCCCTGCCCAGAACCTGGGCCGGGCCCAGGACCGCCCTCCGCTGACGCCCTCCCGGCCCCTGGGGACCAGCAGCAATCCGTGAGACCCGGCCTCAGACGGAGGCCGGGCCGGGAGTACACAGGGAACTCCAAGAAGAGGCAGGCAGCCCCGACCTGGGCAGAGGGGCAGAAGAGCTGCCAGGCTTGGGTCAGGAAGGCCTGCCTGGCAGGGTGAGGGACTGACCTCCTTCTTGGCACAGAAAGCGTTTCAGGCCGTAAAACTGACGCTATAAACGCAAACATCTGGGGGCCAGAAACAGATGCCACGGGGCAGAGACGAAATGCCCAGAAGGCTCAGCGCCCAGAGCACAGCAGTGCCCACAGGGCCCCGGGGCAGGGGTGCAAGGTCACACTCAGCAAAGTCAGAGACTGTTCCCACGGTACAAGCACAGGCTGCTTCTTGAGATGGTGAGCTCCCCGTGGAGCTGTATGCAAGCTCGGGCATGGCCAAGCAGGAGGCCCTGGGCTCCCTCTGGGGGCCGGGGGGCATTCCCCCAGCCAACAGCCCCCAACTGCATAGGCTCCCTCCTCCAGAAAGCCCTCCAGGACCCTCCTGCCTCCCTCCCCGCCCGGGCCCTCCAGAAGGAAGCCGGGGAACCCCCACCAACTCCCTTCCGGCCTCTGCCAGGGAAGGCGGGGGAGGCGACAGGAAATGCCAGCCCAAGGTGAGCCTCACAGCCTCGCGGCCAGCGGACCCCCAACCCTCGGAAAGCAGAGCTGGGGGGCTCCACCACTCTCCCGAACCTGCAGGACCCAGCAGGGCGGGGTCCAAGCAGGCCCCAAGCTGGGGTCCAGAGCCCAGGCTGCACATCCTGGGGGCCAGGAGGGCACCAGGCCCGGCCAAGCAGGAAGCCCAGCAGAGGCAAGGGAGCGTGGGGAGGGGCCCCAGGCAGGAGCTGGGCAGGGGGCAGAAAGAGACGGGCACGGGGGGTGGGGGGAGCGAGAAGAGCCCCAGGGAGCCAGCCCCCAACCCAACCAGGACCAAGCCAGGCTCTGAGCACAGGCGTCCGCTCCCCCCACCCTGCCCGAGGACCACCCTCCCCCAGACCCCCGGAACCGAAACCCTCGTCGGGGAGCTGGCAGGCCCTCCAGAGCTTCCTGGGACGCCCACCCCCAGCCCCCGCCTTCCGGAAGGACTGCTTCCCCTGGCACCCGCGGGAGGCAGAAGTGGCAGCCGTGGGGCCTGCGGCAGGACCACGGCGCGCCGGGGTTTGGAGGGGGTGGGGGGTGGGGAGGCAGGAAGGTCCCCAGGCCCCATGGGGATGGGGCCCTCAGGAACGGGGGCAGCGCCCCTTCTCTAAGTGGGCGCACCTGCTGTGCAGAGAGCCCCGGCAGGGCCGGGTTCCAGTCCGAGCCAGGGGCCTGCAAAGGGTGGGCCAGGAAACACGGCCAGCCCATGGCCTCCACGCCGGGGCTCAGGTGGCCTGGACTGCGGCTCCTCTGGGGTAACATGGCCCCTTCCCCAACAACGCCCCAAACCTCAGCTCCAGCGTGGAGGACACGGGTCAGCTCGGCCTCCACCTCGGAGCCTCAGAGGAGGGTCGAGCCCAGCAGGCAGGCGGCCTCAGGGGCCCTAGGGAGGGGCCTCCCCACCGGCCAGAAGGGTCCCAGGCCCAGGAGGCCATTGACGTCAGGGGCCACATCAGAGCCCAGGGCAGCCCCGACTCTCCAGACCCCGGAGGAGACAGGAGCGGGAACACAGTGATCCAAGACACGCGTCTCCTTCACCCCTCGCCCACCACTCAGACACCCCGACACCCGACAGGGCTCCACCCTAGCAGGCTGCGTGGAAGGCAGGCAGCTGCCAACTGTTGCTTCCTGGCACTGCCCTTCCCAGCCTCTGTGACACCTGGGGGAGGGGGAGGAGAGGGCAGGCAGAGTGGACGCTGAGAGGCCAGCAGGACGCTGCTGAGTGAGGAGCAGACAGCATGACTCCACCGGTGTCAAGGCTACACCAGGGCCCAGAGGGACCAGGGGCTGTGGACTCGGTGGACGGAAGCTCCAGCATCATCACCACCATCAGCCTCACCACCACCACCACCGAGGCCAGCATCCCCACCATCAGCACCACCACCCAAGGGACGCTTGCCCTGCCCCCCGAGGCGGCGGATGGTGACCCTGGGTGGCTTCTGCCACGAGGGACATGGGGAGACACTTCGGGGTTCTGACGGCAGTCCTGAGCCGGCCGGGGCTGGCCAGGGGCAGGGGAGGAAGGGGAAGTGGTGGGCCCGCCCTCGTCGGCACACTGGCACAGTCTGGGGGCACTGCGGTTGGGCCCCGCGGTGGCAGATGTGGCTGGAGCCCGGCCGCCATGGTGGAAGTGGGGAGCGCAAGCGGGAGGCGGGGGTGCGGCAGACGGGGCTCCCGGGGCTGGCCAGCTGGCGCCTGGACCTCCAGGTCCACAAGAGAGCTCAGGCGCAACGGTGCCAGGGCCCTAGGTGGGGCGCTCGGGCCGGGGTCTTGGCAGGAGGCTGCCCCCAGCCCCACCCCCGGAAGCTCACAGTCCCAGGGGGCTGGGGTCCAGCCTGCATGCCAGGCCAAGCAAGAGCAGCAACCCGGCGTGTCTGCACCAGCTTCCCCCCAGTTCCTGCAGCACCCAGAGAGGCACCCACGGAGGGCACTCCCTGGGGGCACCCTCGGGGCTGAGGGGCACACTGAAGCTAGAGGGGCCACTGCTCCAGCCGAGTCCCAGAGCTCCGTTCATCCTGACTTTCCATGGCTCGGGGAGCCAGGCTCACCAGCGCAGGGAACACACCTGGCCAGACCCCCAGGACGCTGGGGCCAGACCACAGCGGAGCCCTGCAGCTCTGGCCTGGGCCCCTGGCTGCAAGACGCCCCCTCTGCCAGGGTGCTAAGACCACCACACAGGCTGCTCGGAGCCTCGGAATAACGGGTCCTGCTGCACGGATACCACCCCTCGCCCCTCCTGCACACTGCAGGTGCCCTGAAGGCTGGCTCCCGAAATGCCAGCTCGCCACCCTCCTGTCCCCTGCCCCCATGACTCCAGGGCCTCCTGGACCTCGGGGCTCGGCCGGTTCTTCAGCCAGGTGACCCCAGATGGACCAATCCCTAGGTCAGCCCAGCAGGTGGGCCTGTCCCCAGAGCCTTTGGTGAAGTTGGGGGTTGGGGGCGTTTAGGGTCAGGACTGGCAATGACTGGACGGTGGCCATGGCATTCGGAGACCAACCCCAGGGCCAGGCTCCTACCTGGGTACCATTTCTCCATCCGCCCAGCAAGGTGCCCACCCCACGGCACAGGCCACAGAACCACCAGCTGGGTCCCACTCCAGAGACGGCTGGGGACGACGAGGATCAGGCGACCTCAGTGACAGGGCCCCGTACCCACCCCGGGGTCATTCCTCCTGCTCAGTGGCCAGACAGGAGCTGCCCCGGGGGGAGGCCAGGGAGGGGCCAAACCCAAACCCCCAGGCCTGCTGGAATCCCCGGCAGGAAGCACAGAAGGGGGGCGGGGGGCCATAGGGAGGGGGCCACGGGGTAGCTGAGGCTGTGCTCAGCCCCTCAGTCTGTCCGACTCTTGACGACCCCGAGGACTGTAGCCCGCCAGGTTCGTCTGTCCATGGGGATTCCTGGGCCAGAATACTGGAGTGGGCTGCCATTTCCTTCTCCAGGGGATCTTCCTGATGCAGGAACCAAACCCGCGTCTCCTGCATTGGCAGGCGGATTCTTTACCACGAGCACCATTGAACCTGCGTGCGACGCCGTCACCGCCGCGGCCTCTGCAAAGCGGAGATCCCCAAACACAGGGCCTGCTGGCAGAAGGTAGCCTGTGCACCTCCCGCCCCTGCCCCCGCCCCCGCCTGAAATCAGAGCATCCTCAAGGCAAAGCTCAAGTCTGGGGAACAGCCGCGGTGGCCGCCCTGCCCTTTGGGAGCCTGGGGACTCGAGCAGCCCGTTGTCCCACCCACGGGTGAAGAAGGGGCTGGGAGGGCAGGGTGCTCCCCTCCTAGCGCCAGAGCCGGCTCTCCCCCGGACGCCCAGCACCCCTCACTCTCACGCAGAGACCCCAGGCCAGCCCGGGAGGCCCGCCCCAAGTTTCAGGCCGGACCTGCTGCCGGCAGGGATGCCCACCGTGGGGACGACGAGCGCGGGCATCTGGGAGCACGCTCACCTCTCTGGGGCCCGGCAGGGGCTCCCGGGCACCACAGCCTCTCGTCCAGGCAGCACCCCTGAACCTTCCCCAGCACCTCCGGGGCGCCAGCCCAGGTGGCGGAGGAGGGGACACGGGGAGTGGGGGAATTCCTGATGAAACCCCGCCTGCCCCACGGCTGTCTGGGGGGCAAGGGGGCCCCCCAAGCCCGCGGGCTGGCGAGGCGGTTTCTCTTCAACAGGAAAAGAAGTGATGCTTGTTTCATTTTGAGCCACGCCGCTCCGCAGGCTCAGGGGCCGCCACCCAGCTCTGTCGTGGAACGCGGGTGCCTCCACCCCCGGCCTGTCTGCTGCTCTGCGTTTCCCGCAGCCCCGCGGCATGGGGGACACCCAGCAGATACTCAGGCCTCCTGTGCTGGATATGGGGGCAGCCATCCCAGGGGCCCTCCCGCCCCAGGATGCCGGGCGGTCAGGGAGCAGGGCGGCTCCTCAGGGCCCGACGTGGGCTGGCCTCTACGGGACATCCCCAGCCCTCCCACTGCCCTCAAGCATCGCCATTTCTCAGATGTGGGCACAGACGCTCGGCACCTCCAGAGCCACGCGAGGGGTGCGGCAGGGCCAAGCTTGAGACCTGGGGGTGCAGAGAGCCAGCCCGGCACCCAAGGGGCTCCTGGGGGGCTTCTGGAGACCCCACCACCGCAATGTGCTTCGAGCCTGGCCCCTCGGTGTCCTCCCGGGGCAGAGGCTCAACCCCACCCCCGACACTGACTCAGCCGGAGTCACCAGGCCAGTGCTTGTCATGAGCGGAGGCGCAGGCGGCAGGGCCTCTGCAGACGGAGGCAGGGCTGCTCCCGTGAGACAGACCGAGAACTGGAGCGGGGCTTCCCCGTCTCCACCGCGGCGGGGGCACCTCCCGCCTGGGCCAGCACGGTGGCCCCCACGCAGTCCAGCTCGTCACCCCCACTCTCCCCTGCTAAAAGCCTGGGTGGGAGGCTCGCGCGGACTGCACCTCGGCACCCCTTCGGGCTACGTCCCACCGAGCCGGCCCACCTGGGGGCTCACGAGCTGGCAGGACTGTCCCCAAGCAGATCTGTCCCCCAGATCTGACCCCCACCCCGGCCACCCCTTGGGGACCTGCTGATGCCAGGCTGTTTCTCCAGTCCCCGCCCCAGGCCCCCAGCAAGTGCAGGGACAGGACAGGGGGTCCCCACTCTGCGGCGGGGGACCGAAGCCCGGGAGGCCCTAGAACCTCATCCCGTCCTCACAGAGCATCATGTACCCTGACCTCACAGAGCACCTTGCCCTAAGGCCTCGCTCCTGATGCACCTCGCGGGCCAGCGGCCAGGAGGCTGAGACCCTCCACAACCCCTAGCGGGCACTTTTCAGGGGCCGCCGCGGCAGTAGAGGGGAGAAGCCGGCGGAAGCCACCTGCAGTGGGGGTACGCAAGAGACACAGGGACAGGCTGCACCCGCACCCCACGAGCCTCGGCAACCTCCCGCAGCAACGTCCAGCCCACGGGGCTCCAGGCAGGGGCGACGGACCGGCTGGCAGCTGGAAAGCCTCCCTGGGCCTGGATGACCGTGACCTCCGTGAGGGCCCCATCAGGCCCTCTGTACAGACGGAGCCTCAAGAGGCCACGCTCGGATCTGGCCACAGCCAGGCCACAGTGGCTGGCTCAGCGTGCCCTCCCCACCCCGTGGCAGCCCCTGCACTGGTCACTTGGGAGTAGGACCCCCGTGCCCTCGGCCACCACCAGAGCCTCCCATGATCCCCACCATGCCCCTCAATCCCAAAGCCCACCCTCTCCTTGCCTCCCCAGCACCCCTGCCTTGCTCTGGGGCCCTGGGGCCGGGGCCTCTGGCCCTACACCCGCTGCCCCTTCCTGGCCTTCTTGGCCTCGCCAACAACCACAAACAGCCTCCAGGAGGGGCCAAGACCAGGGTTGACGGTGTGCGAGGGGGACCTGGGGACTGTACGTTTCCACGGCTGGTGCCTGCCCTCGGGACACGGGCAGATAGCCTCCACGAGCTGCGAGCCCCAGGCAGCTCTGGACGGGAGGTGGGGGCCGGCGCTGCCAATCACCATCCAGCCAGATGGCTGACACGCACCCCCAGGGCAGCATCACGCTGAGGGGCTGCAGTGACCAGACCCTGGCCCAGGGCAGCTGGACTCCAGGAGGCCCAGCTTCCGGGGCGGGGCCATACCAAGGCCAGGGGACGCAAGCCAGGCAGGCAGGGGTCTCCAGCTCTCACAGCTGCCCGCCCCCCCGGCACGTGACACAGAGTAGCAGGGACCCAGAACCATGCCTCTCGAGGCTCCAAACCCATCCTGATTCCCCAAACCCACACGTCGTCCACAGAGCTTTGTGGGCAGCGGGGCTCGGTCCCTCCTGGGCACTCGCAGCCCGCTGGACCTCTGGGCAACCCTTGGCACCTGGGCCCGCGAGCAATCGGCTGCCACCTGCACCTTCAGAAAGACAGCAAAGCACAACCTCGCTCCGTCAGAGGCCTTGAGCACAGCATCCGCACCTGCCCAGAGCCGAGCGGGCTGCACATGCGGGTGCGGGAAGACCCCGGAGATGAGCAGGAAGGCCTGGTGCGCTCAGACAGCAGCCACCAACGGCAGACGCTCAGACGTGGCACACGTTTGACTCAGGGAGCCGTCCTTGCTTGGGGCCTAGTGACTCGATGCTACCCGCAACACTAACGGGCTGCTCTGGAGGACTTCCCAGACCATGAGTGACTGGAAAAGGCTGGAGGCGGTACCGAGAGAAGCCAGGCAGGAGACGATGGGGAAAAAAAATCGACCAAATGCCTAGCAGCCACGTGCATGCTCTACGCCGGCAGGTCCCCAGACCTCGCGCGCGCCTCCTGTGTGCGGCCTGAACAAGGGTCCCCTCCGCCAGGGTGACGAGCGGCGTGCCTGCCGGAGGCTCAGAATGTCCGGCCCAGCCACCAAACACGATGACACCTTGTCACACGAGGGCTGCAACCGAAGTGCCCGCCACACACACACACTCACTGCTTCTATGTAAGAACTCCGGACTCAGGGCCAGCACATCCCACACCCTCTACGAGCACACAGCCGCCCAGGCCAGCCCAGGACGTTTTCCGTGTGAAGGTCGCTTCACGTGACTTTGAATGTTCTGTCGTGTCAAGAAACAAACCGACTTGGAAAATTCTCTTCCCTGCACCCACCTTTACGGACGAGAAAACCACAGCAGCGCTGAAGAGGCCTGTCGGGCTGCCCAGTGCTTGCCCTCGAGGGACAGCTGCTGGAGAGGTGTGGACACAGACCCCCACCAACGCCTCCAGATCAGGAAGGCAGAGCCCCCGCTGTGCAGGGCTCTACGCTGCAGGACGCGGCCTTCGAGAAACCTTGGGCTCGGAGACCTGGACATGGAGCAGCCTTCGGGGTCACTCAGCAAGGGTGGGCGACACCAGCCCCGGGACGCGTGCGTGGCACCAGCACGCCTGGGTGCCCGCCCCTGAGGTCCTGACTGCGCAGAACACAGGCAAGGCTTGTAAAGGGCAGGGGAGGGCAGGCAGCCCCCAGCCAAGGCAGCCCGGAGCCCCGCTCTCCAGCAGGCTCTCGTTTCAGATGCCCACTTAACACCTGCCTGGAGCAGCCTCGCCTGGCGCCCACCACCATCCACGCGGCGGAAGGAAAGCCGGGCCAGCCCCCACCCCACGGCCAGGCCAGCGACGCACCCTAGACGTGGGGGCAGGACCCTGGCCAATCACAACAGCAGGGACTCAGGAGGCCTGGACAGGCAAAGTGCTCCTGGCTCCCCCGCGTGCCGCCAAGTCCCTTCCCTGAACCGCCGTGTGGCTCTGGGACAGTCACATCATGTCTCTGGACCTTGGCGTCCCCTCAAAACCGGGCACAGAGGAGCGCGTCCTTACAGGAGCACTGGCAAAGCGGACGAGTGACCCTGGCATGGGGGTGGTGTGACGGCACCGAGCGCCTCACAGCCAGGCGGAGACGGGCGCTGCCCCCTGCACAATGCAGGGGCTGGGACCCCCTGGGATTCCAGCCTCCTCCAGGCCTCCCTGCCCGCCCCACGGGAGCCAAGACGCAGGGCGGAGCCAGGGCCAGGGCCGGCTGTCCTTCCCAGGCCGGCCCTGGGCAGCCCAAACCCCACGGAGCTTCCTCGGCAGGTCCAGGGCCTCCCGCAGCTAGACAAGCTCTGCCCGCCACGGCCTCAGTTTCCTCGTGTGAAGAAGGGCCAAGCCAGACCCGAAGAGGCCTTCATCCAGGGACCCTCGGGGCGAGGAGACACAAGAGGCAGTCCTCCTCCTCTCCCACCCAACACCTGCTGTGCAGACACCAGGGGAAGACTCAGGACCCGACGAGAAGCCCTGAGCACGCCCAGCTCCGGGCACGTGCTGGATGACCACGACGGGGCCCGGGAAGGTCACGGGCTGCGGGGACACGCCTGGCCCCCACCCAGCTGTCCTCACCTGCCCTTGCCTGGCCCAGACACCCGCCAGGAACGCCACACCCCTCAGGGGAGACCCTGGCCCCTCCCAGGCCCCCAGCGCCCCTCTCCCACCCCAGCCTGGCCCTACCTGCCAGCCACCTGCGGTCCCCCGCCCACCAGGCCAGGCCGCCTCCAGAAAGAGAGGCCAGCAGGTGCAGCCTCATAGCCAGGGTGGGCGAGAGGTCCCACCACGGGGGCAGCCGCACCGGCCCCCGGCCGGCCGGCCTGGGGTCCCGCGGCCCCTGGCGCTGCAGTGTGGCAGGCGAGCTGGCCGCGGAAGCCTGGGAAGGGGCCCAGGAGGCCAGCGTCTCCGCCAGGCAGCTGGGAACTCGCCAGAGTGGCCAAGTTCCCCTTTCCCAGGACCGCCCGGCCCCCCACCCTCGCCCAGACACCTGTGACCACAGGCCACTCCCATCGGCCGAAGCACAGGCTGCTTAGAGGAGGACGGGGACCCCAGCCTCGTTTCCTCAATCTGAGCTCAGCCTCGGCCTGCACACAGCACCGTGCATGGGACCCGGGCCCAGCCAGGGGCCAGCAGAGGCCGAGGGCAAGGCCCGGGCCGCAGTTCAAACCCGCTCACGGCTGCCAGCTGCCGGGGTGTGGGCCGGCCAAGCGGGCTGGCTGAGCCCAGCGCCCCAGCTGCAGGCTGGCGTGAGGATGCAGGGATGGGGCGACAGCTCCGGATGCGGGGCTGGCCGTTGCCCCCAGACACTCAACCCCCCGGGTGCACTGACCCAGCTGGGGCGCTGGAGCAAGCCGACACAGCCTTCATGGGGGCCACAGACCCCCGGCCACCGAGCCTCAGGTCTCCACCTGGCCCCTCTGCTCGCCGGCAGCAAAGGTCGTGCAGGAGGGGCAGCAGAGGCCCAGGCTGAGCCCAGGACGGGCCAGCGGGCCTGGAGAGGGAGGTGGGTGGACAGCAGGGCTCTGACTGCCGGGTGGCAGGGGGGAGCCACGAGGCGCCCCCGGCCCGGAAAGCAGAGCCCTGGCAGGAGCAGCTGGGCCCCAGGTGGGGCTCTGCCCCCAAGAGGAGGGCAAGCAGGAAGTTGGGAAGGAAGGAAGCCGTCGTGGCTCCCGGCCACCCTCCAGCCACACAACGGGGTCATTCTTCCGGGGCACAGAATGCCTTTTGTAGGCCAGCGGCCAGCGGCCCAGCCCCGGGGCCGGCAGTGGCGGGAAGGGGCGGGGGGCGTGGGGGATGCATCACAGGGCCCCCTGCTGCTCCTGCACAGGCAAGTGCAGGGTCCTCAGTCCCGGCCCCCCGCCCCCGGAGGCCCGAGGTCCAGACAGCTGTACACATCCGGCCACACAGGCCGGCTGCCCCGGCGGCTCTGGCTGCGCACGCTGCGTGCACACTGCCTGCTCCACGGCGGCTGGCAGACACGTTGGCAGCCCTGCCTGCCCTTGGGCACATGGAGACCCTGCTGCCCACGTGGGGCCCAGGCAGCCTCCCTCCTCTCCCAGGACTCCTCCAGAAGGGCCGGGGTACCCCTGCCCAGGCTGACCCGGCAGACAGACCCAGCCGCAGCCCCCTGCCCGCGTCTCCCGCGCACCCCACACCCCCGGGCACACGTTGGCCCCGACTGTAGTCTCCACCTGAAACCCAACCTACTGTGGGACCGGGCGGGAGGTGAGGGGGTCCATCCCCATCCCACCCCACCCTGCCCGAAAAGGTCCATGCTCGCGGAAACCCAGCCAGTTGGGGGCTCGGCGAGGAAGAGGGGACTCCCCGGGGTCACAGGGGCAAGTGGAGACTCCAGGTCGCTCGGCTCTGGGGTGGGAGGTGGGGCGTCCCTTCCTACCTCGCCTGGCTTGGGCGTCTGCCAAGCGCACGTGGTGTGGTTTTCACGATAAGGACACAAACAGCCTCTGCGGAGGCCTGGTTTTAGCAGGATCCTGGCCCGACGGGCCCGAGGCTGTGGCTGCCCCTCCTCCGCATGGGCCGGGATTCCCCGCTTCGCTCCTCCTTGCGGCTCCCTGCTCCTCCAGTTCTGGACCTGGGAGCGCGCTGGACTAAACTCGCCAGGTGGACGGGGGTGTGGCGGGGGCCTGCCTGCCTGCGGCGAGGATCCCAGCCCAGCCCAGTCTAGGGGCAGGCCAGGCCAACTCAGCTGTGGCTGGTGGTCAACCGTGACGCCCGGCTCCCCCCCAGCTGCCTGAGGGCCCGGCCGGGCAGCCGGGGTCCGGGACACCCAGGACACGGCCGGGAGGCGCCCGTGACGTCCACCGGGCCCTCGCCCAACTGACTCAGTTCATTTGCAGCCAACAAGCCCCGTCATGTGAACTACCTCCAGCCACCACCCCCAGGCCCGCTCACGCTCAGCCCCACAGGTGGCAGGCGGGGCCGCCTCTCAGAGTCACCACAGACTCACTCCCAGCAGTGCCAGTCGAGCCCAGGGCACCGTCTGGCTGGCAGCTGGCCCCCACCCGCCACGTCCCCTCAGCCCCAGACCCCAGCATCAGCCTGCACGTGGACAGTCCCTGCTCCTGGCCTGCCCCAACCCAGTCCATCCACCCTCTGCACCCTCAGAGCAAGTGGAGCTGGCCAGGCGCTGGGCCTGCCCCACCGGCTGGTGGCCTCGGCCGTGAGGCTCCCCACACACGTGACCCACCTGTGCAGAGATGCCCTGCAGGCTCTCGCAGGACTGGGTGTTCAGAGGGCTCGACTCTGGCCACCTCACCTCCGTGCGCACACACGAGCCACATCTGTGGGTCCCCTCAGCCTGCAAGTCCGAGCAGGCCCTGAGAGTCCCACCAACCAGGCCCTGCCCCTGGCCAGGCCCGGCCAAAGGCGCCCAGAGTGTGCCGGGGCTGAGCCCAACCCTGAGCTGCAGTGCCTCTGGGTGGGCAGAAAAGGAGGGGCCCCGGGGAGCCGACCCACAGAGGCTGAACCAGCCGGGAGCAGCCCATGGCACTCACGTCTCTTCCCCAGCCACGCTCATCAACATCGCATCTGCGGCCTAGGCCGGCCACAGCGGCAGAGTCTGCCCCCCAGAGAGCAGAGCAAGCCACAGACCGCAGGCCCCCAGCCCCGAGCCCCAGGCTGCCCCCTGCTCAGCCTCGGCGTCCACCCAGATGTAGCTGGAGGGGGTCAGCAGGGGGCCTGAAAGGCCCCTCCCCTCGCCCCCAGCACCCCTCACCCGAGACCTGCTGTTCCCTCCCAGCACCGGGGCCCGGTCCTGACCTCGCTTCTGGGCCCAGCTGGTCCAGCAACAGTGAGGACGTGGGTGTGGGGCTCGCCCCGGGGGCAGCCTCTCGCTCCCACCAGCTGTCCTAGACCTGCCTCGATGCCCGCCTCCCGGCCTCCAGGAGGCCCCCCAGCCCCACTGCAGACCCCTGCCTCTCCCAGGCCTCTCACCCTGGCAGTCAAGGTGCTGGCAGCCATAGGACGGGCCCTGCCCAGGGGCCCCAGAGCCCAGGCAAAAACAAACACACACACACACACACCACCCAGCCCTCAGCTTCCTTCCTCCCCGCACGGCCAGTGGTGAGAACAGCAGGCGAGGGCCGGGGTGGGCGGAGGCGGCCGCGCCAGGGCCACGCGGAGCCCCCAGCTGCCCTGGGCCCAGCCCGCGGCCCCTCCCTCTCGCTCACATCCTGGTGGGGGAGGGCACGCAGGGGTGCAGCGCAGAGACCAAGGCCCTCCGGGCCCAGCCTGGGGGTGGGGGGCAGGGGCAGAGGACCCCCAGCTGCCACACCCGGCGGTGGGCACACTGAGGCTGGGTCTCTCCACCTGCGCGCCCCCTGCCCCACAGGAGCACTTGACTGTTCCTGTCCCCACTCCCAGGAAACACCGCGGAACACCACGGAAGGCAGGGGCTTGGTGCGCAGGGAAGCCACCCCACAGCCCAGAACAGGGCCCCCAGCCCTCTGCTGACCGTTATCTTGGAAAAGATTCACCAGAGGTCTCCACCCGTCACTGCCAGCAAGCCCAGCCCCACCTCCCTCCCGCAGACCCAGCCTGCCCCACACAGGCCTCAGCGCCCAGCACCCCAGCCCCCTCCAGTTGGTGTGGCCCTCCGCCCCTCTCGGTCCCAGCCCTGGCCCTCGGAGTAGACACAATCATTCATTCCCCTTGCGTGTTCCTGCCAGGGACACCCACTCCTGGAAGCCCTCCTCACACCAGTGCAGGGAGCTCAGGACAGGGGCCCAGCCCTGTGGATGCCAGCTCAGGTCTAAGCCCCCGCCCCGGAGGACGGGCAGGGTCCCCACCCCAGGCGTACTGCCTTCTCAGGCCCCTGCCAGCTCTGCCCTGCTCCAGCCCCGCGCCCCACCACCCCCAAGACCTGGGAGACCAGCCCAGCCCACCAGCCACCCCTCACAGTGGTGCCCACACCGGCCCTGGAAGGCGGGACTTCTCCAGGCCCAGACCTGGCTCCTTCTCCAGCCTGCACAGCCAGCACCCCACCCCACCATGGGGCCCCCGACTCTCACTCCTCCAGGGCTCTGCTGGCTCTGCCGCCAAGCAGAAAAGAAGGGTGCTGACCCTCAGGAGGACGGGAACCCGTGCGGCTCTAAGTGCCCCCGCCCCGACTGAAGCAGTGGAGGGCCCTCCTCTGGCCTCTGACCCCCAAGACCCGGGAGCCGGGGGCCCGCAGGCGCTCAGCAGGACGCGGCAACCCCCGCCAGACAGGACGGGACATCCCTGGCACAGAGGACCAGGTCCTGGCCTGGAGGTGCTCTGGACACGGAACCCCTGGACCTCGGGCCTGAACACCATGTCCGTCTGCCTCCCCACCTACCCTCCCCCAGCAGGTTCTAGGCCCACGCTGAAGGTGGGCACAGGGGGGTGGGGGCCACAGGGTCCCTGTGAGGCGTGGCCTGGTCCACAGGCAGGAAAGCGCTGCCCCCTAGGCGCGCAGAGACCCCACGCCCAGGCCTGGGCCTGTCCCGGCCCCTCCAGGAGGCCACACGCAGCCCCCAGCCCCCCACCGCCCCAGGGCCGCAACCGGTTCCCAGGCCTGGCCGGCAGCGTGCCCCGTCACGCCAGCCCGCAGCCCGGCCCCCACCACCCCCACGCCCAGGCGCGGGGTGACTCACGGGGCTGGCACGCCGCCTCCGGCACCCCCCTGCGGGCGGCCGCCCTGAACACACACACACACCTGTCCGGACTTGATGCCGCAGGCCGGCGGAGGGGCCTGGGAACTGCGGGCGGGGCCAACCGGGCTCTGGGCCACGAGGGGCCCCCGGGAGGGGCCCGGGAAAGCTGCACTCAGGCAGACGGCCAGGAACTGCAGCCCGACTCCAGAGACCCCACGGGCCCAGGAACTGCAGCCTGACCCCAGAGACCCCACGGGCCCAGGAACCACAGCCCAACTCCAGAGACCCCACGGGCCCAGGAACCGCAGCCCGACCCCAGAGACCCCACGAGCCCAGGGGAGCGGTTCGGGGAAGGGCCTGGGAGCTGCACTCCTGCCCACCCCACATCAGCAGCCCAGATGCCGGCATGCCAACCGACTGACCAGGGAGGGCGCCAAGCCCTGCAAATCCAGGCCCAGACCACCACCCTCCCTCCGTGAGGCCAAGCATCACCCTGGAGGCCGGGCAGGCCAATGGGCCCTGACAGGCCACGGATCTCAGGCTCTGGCAGGTGGCACTTGGGGAAGCCCACCACAAGGATGGGCTTCAGTTCAGTCGCTCAGTCGTGTCCGACTCTTTGGACTGCAGCACACTAGGCCTCCCTGTCCATCACCAACCCCCGGGGCTTGCTCAAACTTGTCCATCAAGTCGGTGATGCCATCCAACCATCTCATCCTCTGTCGTCCCCTTCTCCTCCTGCCCTCAATCTTTCCCAGCATCAGGGTCTTTTCCAATGAATCAGCTCTTCGCATCAGGTGGCCAAAGTATTGGGAGTTTCAGCTTCAGCACCAGTCTTTCCAATGAATATTCAAGACTGATTTCCTTTAGGATGGACTGGTCGGACCTCTTTGCAGTCTGAGGGAGTCTCAAGAGTCTTCCAGAACAGCAGTTCGAAAGCGTCAGTTCTTCAGCATTTAGCCCTCTTTGTGGTCCAGCTCACATCCATGGGGGCGTCTGAGCCGGGGCCTTACTTCTGTTGAGGCCAGGCCCGAGGTCTCAAACACCGATCAGGGCTGTCCTGTAACCTCCCAGAAACCAGAGGGGCCAAGAAGGGGCCATGACAGCAGGGAGCCAAGGCCCTGCCAGCTGTCAGGGGAGCGCGGCAAAGGCCTCCAAGAGGGCGGCCACACAGCAACTGCAGGGGCCAGAGCAGGCCTCCGACGCAGAAGGGCAGTGTCCACCCACGCCCATCCCCCACCCCAGCAGGGCCCCCTCAGGCTTCCCTGCTGCACCCCCACGGCCCCCAGGCAAGGGTCAGCGCTCCTGCACAGGAGGCAGGAAGCCCCGAGGCCCAGGGCCCAGCCAGTGCAGGTGAGCGGGGCGGGGTCTGCTGGGGAGACTAAGAGAGAGGGCCCACGGGACAGCGCGAAGGGGGCCCTGCTGTGTGGGGTGGGCGGGAGGCCTGGGACCCAGTCCTAGGAGCCAGTTCCCCCCTGGCGACGGGATAGTGGCCGGCACTGCCCGCATTCGCTGACCGACTGCTGGACGGGCAATGTTGGCACGGGCCCTGCCAGAGGGAAGGCGCCGGGTGCGGCTGCCACTAGCCACAGCAGAGGCAGACCCCAGCGCGGCTGCCCCGCCCACAGCAGAGGCAGACCCGCCGCCGGGCACAGGACGGCGCTGGACAACCTGACTCAAGGGAACAAAGCACAGCCACAGGCACGGCAGGCCTGGCTCTCACCCTGCACGCGCCAAGGAGGCTCCAGGGCAGCGTGGCCGGGCCCGCACGGACGCCTGCGGGCTGACGACGCACCGTCAGGCTGCGGTCCCCTGGGGTCCAGAGCCCTGGCTGTGCCGGAACCCGCCTCCCTCAGCGAAGCCGGCTCCGGGCCTCCCCACAGAGCGGAGCGGGGTGAGCACGAGGGGGTCGGAGCACCCCACCTCCAGGTGCAGCACAGCTCCCCATGGGCCCGTGAGCCACGGCTGAGCCGCAGGAAGACAGGGAGAGCCGCAGCGCCCCGCCTGCCCCGGCCGGGAGGGCACGGGCTGCCGTCCCCGGAGAGCGCCTTGTGTGCCCTCCCCCGGCCACGGCTCCCCACCACCATGATCCCCCGACAGGCCACAGTCCCTGCCCAAGCCACGGTCCTCCCCTCGGCCACGGTCCCCCAGGGCCACAGGACCCCTGACCACAGTCCCCCCCAGGCCATGATCCTCCCCCCAGGCCACGGTCCCCCCAAGGCCATGATCCTCCCCTCAGGCCACGGTCCCCCCAAGGCCATGATCCTCCCCTCAGGCCATGGTCCCCCCGGCCACAGTCCCCACCTGGCCACGATCCCCGCAGGCCACGGTCCCCCAGGGCCACAGGACCCCCGACCACGGTCCCCGCAAGGCCATGATTCTCCCCCCAGGCCAAGGTCCCCCCAGGGAGTGCCACCTCTCCCTCGTCCACCTTCTGGAGACTGGAGTGGGCAGCCCCTCAGGAGGCAAGAGAGAGACTGCTCAGGGGCTAGACTGCCCCCAACACAGCCAAGCCCCAGGTGGTCTGGCTCCCCACCCTGCCCCCTGCGACCCCAGCCCCTCCCCATGCAGAAGGCGCCCCTGAAGCAGCCCCAGGGGGCCCGCACCCCGCCGCCCCCCCAAACTCAGGGCCTTGCTCGCCCACACCCTCGGCCCCTCCCAGCCTCGCCCAGAAGGCATGGCAGCTGCCAACTTCCTGCCAGCGGCTCCGAACCCGCAGTCGGTGTAAGGCCTGCTCAGCACCCAGGGCGGCTGCGAGGGCCACGTGCAGGAAGAGCCGCGTGCGGGGGCGGGGGAGGGCCGCATGTGGGGAGGAACGCAGGCGGGGGAGGGCCGCAGGCCTTAAGCCCCGGATGGCCGGGGCCCCTGCAGTCCTGAGGCAGCCCAGCCACACGGCGCACCCCCACCCAAGGGGCTGGGACACGGATGGGTCTGGGAATCAGGGCCTGTGACCCTGAAGACACACACATGCACAGGGTCAGAAAAAGGAGGGACTCAGACTCCAGGGTGAACTTTTTAAATCTCAGGAGAACGGGGTGCTCCTCACACCCCCAAATCCAGCACGGGTTGGTAAGCTCTCACTCTGGGCCCCTGAACAAGAGCAGTGCGTGTGTCTCACTGAGAGTGCATGGACCCCAGAGCTCGAGGCAAGCTCCAAGCGAGGCCTGCCTGCCCCACGGAGGGGCCCGCCCAGGGACCCGGCCCCGCTCTGGGCCTCCACCGATGGCCCTGCAGGCAGAGGGGCTGGGCTACCCTCGTTCTCACCTGTTCACTGGCCCGGTGTCTCTAGGACAGGCCGTGACCCCTGCGCTGGGGAACACAGGGAGGGTGGCCAGTTAGCCCATCGAGGCCCAGCGGCTGACCTCCCAGGCCAGCGGAGAGCTGAGTGCCGACCCTGCTCGGGGCCCCAGGGAACTGGGCAGGACTCCCTGGTCCCGCAGCTCAGAAGCAGCCAGTCTGGGCTTCTGTCCTCAACCAGGTCAAGTCAGGCCGGGCCCCTGCCACTCGCTGGGCTCATCCTAGGCCAGGGTCCGCGAGGCCGCCACAAGGACCCCGCGGTTCAGGTTGGGGAAAGCAGCAGAGGGCCTTCCTGGGGCGGACAGGGGGCATGAGGCGAGCACGCACAGGCCGCCCTGAACTCAGAGATGCGCATGGCTGTCCACCCAGCAGCCAGCCTCAGGGGTGCGAGCATCCCACACCTGCCCCCACCAGGGACCCCTGGGGGCTCAGCACCCAAACCCCTCACTGGTCTCAAGCACAGGGAGCCCGGGACCCCCGGCAAGCTGTCTGGCCCCCATGACCCACCCGCACACGCCAACCAGGCAGGGGCACAACTGGCGTTTCCCTAGTGCTCGTGCCCGGGAGCCTGCCCTGCGCACTTCGGAACGTGCGTCTCATCCCACACGTTCAGAAACCCTGCAGGCGTCGCTGTCTTCTTGCAGAAGGGGAAGCGAGGCTTGGACACCAAGCTCAACCTGCCCGCGGCCACCCACTGGTCAGCGCAGGGGCAACAGGGACCCGAGGCCGCTTGGGCACATGGCACAGGGGTGAGGGAGGCGAGCAGAGCCGGTCAGCAGAGGGACAGTCAAGGGGCGAAGGTGGGATCCTCTGTCCCACACGGGATGGAGACACAGAGACGGGTGTCACATACACACACACACACACACATCAAGGCGTGTGCACACACCCGCAGACACACGCCCTGCTGGGGGCCCAGAAGCCCCTGAAGGCCCTCTGACCCCCAGCAATGCCCTCAAGGCCGTCAGCACCGCTGGGCGGCGGGGGTGGGGGGGCGGGGGTGCGGGGTGCTGTGCCCGGTGCAGAACCCTGGGCTCTGGGTCCAGAATCTCCTAGAAAATGCTCTCTCCTCCACCGGTCGAGGGAGGGCCGGCCTCCCGCAAAGGCCTCCTCCTCCTCCTCCTCGTCACCAGAGGCCTGTTGAAAATCTGTATTCTGCTTTTACTTAGAAAATAACAAAGGCCGAGAGAGGCCGTTATCTGTCTGCAGGCGCAGGGCAAAGGCGGCCGGCGCACTAACCTTGGGCGAGCGGGACTCTGGCTGGTTTCCACTCTCTCTGCTTGGCTTTGGTAACAGAGTTGCAGGGCAGCTAGTTTATTCTCTTTGGTGGGGCCAGGGCGGGGTGAGGGGGTGCTTTACAGAATCTTAGCAGTTCCCTTCATCAGCCACGTGCACAAACTCTCCCACAGAAAGCGCTCTCCAAGCCAAATGCAGATTCCATTTTCTCACAACACCGCCCACCCCTGAGCCCTTCAAGGGGCCCGGGAGGGCAGGGGACTCCCTGCGCAGCCCCGCACCCACTCGCCGTCCCAGCATGTCCTGGGCCAAAAGATGAGACAGCTGACCCGCCTCGCTCAGGCCCGAGCCTTAACGCCAGCCCATCCGGTGGTCCCTGTGCTGACCCCGAGATGAGCCAGGCTTTCCTCTGGGCTGGGACCTGCCTGAAGGGCCCCCAGCCGCCTAGAGTCAGCTCGCCTCAGCACCCCAACCCCAGGGCTCCAGAAAGGGCTGAGGCGCACCCGCAGACCCTTCACGTTGGAGCTCGGTCGCTCAGTTATGTCCAGCTCTTTCATGACCCCATGGACTGCAGCCTGCCAGGCTCCCCTCTCTGTGGGATTTCTCAGGCAAGAACACTGCAGGGGGTTGTCACTCCCTTCAGGGGCTTTTCCGACCCAGGAACTGAACCCAAGACCCCTGGCGCCCCTGCACTGGCGGGAGGACTCCTCACCGCTGAGCCGCCTAGGGAGCCTGGGGACCCCTCGGCCTCCCTTTAAGAAGCCTGCCACCCCCCAGATCAGGACTGAGCCAGGTGAGCCCCGGCTGCCGCCGTGATCCGGGAGAAGGACGCTCACCTGGGCACCCAGCACCCACCTCTAGCCCTGCTCCTTGCCAGCCCTCAGGGCACCCTGGCCCGCCCCAATCTGGGTCTACCCCAGTCATGGGAACCAGGTCATTTCCAGGAACACATCAGCTTTCTCGCCTTGAGAACATGCTGTTCCCTGGGCCTGAAACTCCGCCTGCACCTCTCTCGGCTCGCTCCAATCCAGTTTAAATAAAACCCGCCTCTAGGAAGCCCTCCTGATTTCTCCCAATCAGGGCAGTGGTGCCTTCTACGACAGACTCTCAACAGGGCACTCCCCACCACAGGGTGCCCCCAGCCCCCAAAGTCCGGGAGGTCCGAGGGCGGGAGCCGCAGCCGGCTCATCAGGCAGCCCTGGGGCCTGGCCTTACCCTGGTATACAGCCGGCACAAATAAAGGCTAAATGGATAAGTGGAGTGAGGATGAGGGAGCTAGGAATGGGCTGATAGAAGCTGCGTGACTCACCGTGGTCCTTAAGAACCGGCTGAGTAAGGACCAAGTTTCAAAGAGACCCTGAGGCGCTAACAAGCTGTGCAAACCCCAGCAGGCTGAACCACCGCTCTGAGCCTTTATTTCCTCTTCTGCAAAGAGACGTCACTTAAGAAGAAAGCGGCCAGGAGGCCATGACCACGAGGCTGGCCTGTCCCTGGCCATCCCCGAGGTGACGAGGTGAGCGCAGGTGTGCACACAACCTGTGGACCTGGGCTTGAGGCCTGCCCACACGACCCACGGCCGGCCCTACCCCGCTGGGTCTAAGCATCCTCGTCCTCAGAGAGGCCCCCTCTGGGTATGTATCACAGAGCCCTCCCGAGTGGGTGGCCTACCCGCACAGCCTCCACTGTGCTGGGAACAGGTGGATAATCCAGGCCAGGCCCTGGGGCCCAGCCGGTCAGGGATGTGGCGGGAGGGAGGGCGCTGTCTGGGCACAGGCATCGAGGAGGGCTTCCTGTGGGAGGCACCACCCGCCTCCCTCCAGCTGTAACTTACAGGACGCCCCCAGCTCCCGCCGCACACCAAGCCCTGGGCTCCCCACACACAGCTGGGAGGACGGGACCCACCTGCGTGCACGCCCACTGTGAGGACCGCCAGCCCAGCCAGAGTCCCAGGGAGGGCTACAGAGTCACGCAGCGGACCCCTGGTGCCAGGTGTGCAGCCAGGGGTCAAGTCCACCCCACCTCCTGACCGAGCACCACAGCACACCACGTGGCCACTCGGCTCCAATGTTCTCGTCTGCAAAATGGGCTAATGATCTGTCCAGACGGGGTTGTCTGAGGACATCGATGCCGTGCTGGTGCACGGAGCAGGCGTCAACCGCAGTTCCGGGACACAGCAGGCCCTCGGGGGTCCCGGCACCTCCATCGCTATCCCTCCCAGCCCCAGAGAAAGCGCTGAGCGCCACGGGACAGAGCCCACAGAGTCCTCCCCGCCGCCTCTAAAATGCCCACCTTACCAGGAAAGGTCTCGGGCATGGGTCTCCTGATGACCCGTCTCCACAGGCCCCTGGCTCAGCACCCGCCTCGCTGTGTGGCCCCAGCTCGGCCCCACACCCTCTCTGAGCGTCCACTTCCTCATCCAAAAGAGAGTGTCTCCAGGGCCCCGCCCCTGCTGGCAGGCAGCAGGCCAACAACACAGCCAGGGAGAGGCCTGACCACAGGTCCCAGGGCCCCAGCCCCACCCCGCGGGGGTCAGGGCTGGGGTCTGTGGTGGCGCCCGGCCGGGAAGGCGGGCCCGAGACCCTCTCCTCCTCCCCTTCACCCAGAGCCTGCAGGGTCCCCTCGGGGGATCAGGGAGTCTGGACTGTGTGCCCGAGGCTGCACAGCTCAGCATGGCCGGGCCTGGACCTGCCGCTGGGCTGGGGCTGGACTTTCCCACTGCATCATCTCCTCCTAGATGGACCCAGCAGAATCCTGGAAAAATTGGGCAGCCTGGACACCAACTCCCTGCCCACTGCTGTGTGCCCCCCAGCAGGTCACTTGGCCTCTCTGGGCCCCAGCTTCCTCCATAAGCAGTGAGCGTAAGAAAGCCCACCCGGGGAGGTCACAGGCACGGCTCCGTGACTCCCGGAAGCCTAGTGCCTGCTGCACAGCGGAGGGTCAATCAATCTGTGGTCCTCACAGGGCAGCCCCGGACTCAAGCCTGAGGTCAGCAGAAGGAAAAGGGGGCCATCTGGCCGAACCTAAGGCTCCCCCCTCCTACCCGTTCCCGAGGTGGGCCGCTCAGTAAAGGGCTCACAGCCCCACCCGGGGCAGCCTCTCGGGGGACACGGGGGCTTGGGCCCTTGGCCACCACCCACTGCCACTAGACAGGCGTGTGCCTCCCAGGAGGGCAGATGCCCGCCCCCGCCTCCTGCCCAGCACACAGCCTCAGCGCAGACTCGAGTTCTGGATTCGAATCCTGCCCTCCACTCCAACGCCTCCTGACTTCCATACAACAGGCAGGTCACCAGGACGACGAGAGCTCACGCCCTCTGCCCTGCCCCGGGTGGAGGTGGGGGAGTGGCGGTCTCTCCCGGTCTCCCAGGGGGAGAGAACGGGGCGCAGGGCACCCCAAGAGAAGGGTCCAGCCGGGCCTGGAACCCGGCTCCTGACACTCGGTCCTGTGAGGGCGGCAGGATGTTGGGAAACCCGCAAACACTTGTTTCGACACCGCGGCCACGTCAGCGGCCGGTTTCGACACGCAGCGGCGCCCGGGAGGCCTCGGCCTGCTCGTCCTCGGGGCACATGGACCGGCTGGGCCATCGTGAAGGTACAGAGGCCGCCGCCCCGGCCCTGGGCCGCCACAGGCCCTCGCAGGTCCGCTCCGCCCCGAGCTTCGCGCAGCCCACACCGACCTGGCGCTCGGGGAGAGCATGTCCCGGAGAGCGAGCGCACCCCTCGGCTGGGGCCACCCAGCAGGCCTGGGGCGCAAAGCCAGGTCGGGAGGACGTGGCCTGGCCCACCCAGTCCTCACAATCAGCATGGGGTCCGGCCGAGCCTGCATGCGGCCCACATCCCTTGGCTGAACGTCGAGGGAAAACGAGAGAAGCCCAGGACAGCAGCTGCCACCCAAGGGCACCCCTGCTGCCCAGAAGGGACCTGCTGAGTCCACCTCAGAGGACACCGAGCCCCAGCGAGGGCAAGGGACCCAGGCCGCACCCGAAGGAGCAGTGCAGCGGGTACCCCCCCGCGGGCCTCCACCTGGCCAGCGGGAGGGGAGGCTGTGAGTTGGGGTGGGGGTCAGCATCGGGGGAAAATCCCTCTCCCTGTGCCCTGTGCCTCCGGGGCTGAGCGGGCACTCTGCCCACATGCCCAGGGGCCCAGCCCCTGCAGACCCCAGGAGCCTGTCCACCCCCCAGCGCCAGGGACTGAGAGCCCCAGCACAGCCCCCACGGTGCAGGCCTGGCACGGCCTCTCCCTGGGCCCTCAGGACACATCCAGGACCAGGCGGGGGTGGGGGGGACACGGCAGCGCTCCCCCCACAGTGACTCCACCCTCACCCGGCCACCCAGTCTGGCAGTGCCCCTGGGCAGCCCTGCCTCTCAGCACATGTGGCCCAGCAGCCGCCAGACTCCTTCTGCACAGCACGCCCTCCGGGGTCTCAACTGTGCCCGCCCTGCAGACTCGCCAGACAGGGGGCTCCACAGGCCAGCACGTCCACCCAGGTGCCCCCACCAGCGGCCAGCATGACACCCAGCCGGCTCTCAGAGACAGCTCAGGGGCAACCAGGAAGGATGGCTCTGAAATCCCCAAAGGCTCAACGTGGCCGGAGGCACCCACAGAGACACAGAGTTTCAAACGCTGCGCCCCTCATCAGGAGGGACCCAGGCACCTTCTCAACACGGGGTGCTGCTCTAGATCCGGGGACACGGCAGATCGCCCACTGGGGGTACGGAGCACGAACCCACACAGAAACAAGGATGGTAATCGGGGGACGCCCGGTCTGGACGCAGTGGCGGGCAAGGCCCGGAGGAGGCCCCACGCCCCAAGGAGCGGGAACGCCAGCCAAAGGGCTCTCCTGCCGGGGAGTGCGGGGCCGGCCAGGGCTCACTCAGGCCTGAGGCTCCCCCAGGGCCCGCAGAGGATGGATACACCCCACGTGCCCTCGGAAGTCCCTGCAGACATTCCCTCCCTGTCCCCAGGCGAGATGACCGGGACGCCCTCCCCAGGTGGCCGGGAGCCCCACCCAGCACCCCACTTCAGACCAGCAGGATCCAGACACCGAGAGGGACGAGGGACGTGCCACCTTTGGCAGGACGCAGCGCTGTGGACACCGCGTTCGCCGCATGGGCAGACGTGGCTGTCTGCACAGGCCTGCACGCACGCACGACTGTCATAAGAGGCAAGGGCAAGCCTCCAGGTTAAACGGGCCTCGCGCCTGGCCTCTGCCTCCCTTCCCACCTCTGAACCGCGAGGCTGCAGGAGACGGGGCCCGTCCAGCACAAGAAGGGACGGGACTTCCTGAGGTCACTCAGCCGCCCCCGACTGGACCTCGGAGCCAGGCCTGGAGCCCCGAAACCTCTGCAGCCCCTGAGGGGTCGGGGGTGCTCAGCAGTGGGAGTGGGGACCTCACAGGGACAGGACAACAGGGCCCCAGACACCACGGTCTCCCAGGTGCCCACATGTGTGCACCACCCACAGGACGGAGCCCCGTTTCACTCGGTGAAACAACCAGCCCTCCGTACCTTCTGCCACCAGGCCCTGACACCGAGAGGTGCTCGTCTAGCGCACCCCAGTACCCGGCGGTCCCCCAGGCAGGGGCCGACTGGCCTCGGGGTGGGGGGAGCCCCTGGACCTTGCAGGCAAACCCATCAGAGCCCTGAGACAGAGTGACAGCTGTGCCCCCGTCCCCAAAGGGGACTCACCTCCTCCGGGAGCCTGATCGTGCCTCTGTCGAGCCCCCCGCTGACCGTCTGCTGAGCCCGGGGCGGGGGCACCGGAAACTGGGAATCAAGAGCCCAGACTGAGCAGGGCCACACTGATGGGTCCTCCTCCACGGGGAGGCAGCCGCTGTGGGGACAGGGGCTCCTGGAGACACGGCTGGGAGAGAGGGTTTCCATTTCAGGCCTCTCCCACCCCCACGTCGTGTAAGCGACGAAGGAGAAGGAGCCTCCGTGACTGAAGGACTGAGAACCAGGTGAGACGGCGGCTGCTCCCAGGCTGAAGGCCTGCGCTTCCTACAACCGCGAACCCGTGACTCAGGCCAGTGAAGCTCCTGCCACTGCCCCTCAGACGGCAGGAAGAGTCCCGAGAGGGCGGCGGAGACCCCAGCCCACCCCCACTGCAGCTGCACTTGGGCGGCCAGGGCGTGGAGCCCAGCCCACACACTGGCACCTCCGCAGTGAGAGCGAGCCGGGCTGGTGACCGACAGAAGACACCAGCCGGCAGGGAGGCTTGGTGCGGAGGCGCTCCGGCAGGGTGGGCCCGCGGCTGATGTCGGGGAGCTGGAGCACCATTAGCTGAATCAGCAATTCCTGCAGATCAGCAGGGCTGGCTGAGCAGGGCCCGGAGCCGGCGTGGCTGCCGGAGCCCACTCCCCGAGCGGCATCTGGCAAGGGAGAGGAGCCCAGAGGCAGCACACGGGCTCCCACGGGCCCACCGCGCAGGCTGGCACCCGAGGCCTGGAAGGCCGCCCTCGGGCAAGCTCAACAGTCCAGGGAACACCAGGAAGGCCTGCCGGGGGAAGCCCACCACACCCAGCCCCGCTGGTGGCCCACAGCTGGGCAGAGACTCAAACCGCCCACACGTGGCTGCTCTGAGCCCCCCGCCCTGGACACCCGAAACCACCATCCGGCCACCCCTCCAAGGCACCGAGGCAGGGGGCAGACCTTAGTCCCGGGGCCGGGCGAGCGACTATCCGCTCCAGCCTCAGCCGCCCCCACGTCCACACAGGGACCCCCTGCCCTCCAGACCCCAAGACCACATCTCCTCCCAGGCACTGATTCTGGAGCAGGAAGACCAGCCCTGCCCAGCCCCCCCGTGGGGGACACTCGACGGCCCACCCACAGCCGGCCCTGCAGCACTGGCCCCAGGCAGGCCACAGGCCTCGTGCTGCCCTAGGGGGCTCAGGCTGGAGGAGGGTCGGCGTCCCCGTCCTGGGAGCCGGCCGTAGGGGCTGCTCTGCTGCTGACACCAGAGGTAACGAGTTCCAGATGGGCCGGGGCAGGGGCGGGAGCGGGGACAGCCTGCTGAGGAAGCCCGAAGGTCCGAGATAAGGCGGATTTCTGAGCCCCGGCCAAGCCTCTGCACCCGGGGGGTGGCCGGCCCTGCAGAGAAGAGCCCGCACCCGCCCCGTGCATGTGGATGTGCGCCGGGGACCACCCAGGCGGTGCCGGCTCTGGAGACTCCCCACCAGGACCACGGACCCTCCCCGGCCACCTCCCCCCGGGGCCTGGCACCTCGCAGCCTCAGTCTCCCTGTGCGACTGGTCACCACACGGCCCCCGAGGCCCAGCCCGAAAGACAGTGACCCAGTGCCAGCCCGCTGGCCCCGCCAGCGAGGAAGTGGTGCCAGAAGCAGGCACCAGACGGATCAGACAAAACCCCAGACGTTAAGACTCAGGCCAAGATGGAATCACGCTCCTAGAAGTCGCTCACCTGACCCCTGACCCCTGACCTGCCACCTCCAGGCCACCCCTCAGGCTCACGCAGAGGGTCCAGCTTCATCAAGGCTGGGCGTTTGTGTGCACCTCCCCCACCAGACAAGCCCCCCACCCACCCCCGGCATGGGACCCCTCCTCCAGCGTGGGCCTGACAGAGGCATGATGGGTGGGGGGGCCTGTGAACAGAGCAGTGAGTTCCGCCCTAAGCACCTTCCCTTCCATCCACGGAGCCTGCTGACCCCTCCCCAAGACCGCGCTAGCCCCTCGACCCCCCACCCCGGGAGCACCAAGAGCAGATGTGAAACCGGCTCACCTGCCCTGCCCCAGGCCCTCTGAGGGACAGCAGGGCCCGCGTCCACACGTCCAGCAAAGCCACGGCCGTGTCCCCAAAGCAGAGTCCCCAGCAAGGGGAAGAGGGACCCGCCACGCTCAGCACAGGGCCCACCGTCCACACCGGGGCAGCGTGAGGCCCGCAGAGGGGCCGGGACGCCCGGCCTCACCCTGGGGCTGACACACCAGCCAAAGCCCGTCCTTGGAGACCAGGTTGGCCCACCCTGAGCGCACTCAGGGCCGGGGACCCACGTGCCCCTCACCGCCCAGGTGCCCCTGCCCCGGGGGCTGTCGGCCGGGGGCCAGCAGGCTCCTGTGTGTGACCCTGAGTCCCCGCCCCGTCTTTACAGCAGAGGTCCCCGAAAGGACCCTGGGAGACGGCACACGCAGTGGGGGACGTTCCCACGGCCTGCGTGCAGCTGGCTGTCATAGGGGCCACCCCGCCTCCTCCATCTCTGCACCCCGAGTCTGGCTACACGGCCCACCCGACGCTCACAGCCTTTACCGTGGGAAGTGCCCCCCGATGCTGAGGGCGGCCCGCCCCCCCACGGGGTGACAACAGACGGGCACAGCCCTCTCCAGTCTCAGCCTCCTCCTGTGTAAGGGGATGGGGCGGAAGGAGGAAAGGAATCGGAGACCCTCATCTGTAATGTCCACAAACCGGGGCGGTGAGCCCGGAGCAGACGTCCCCGCCAGGACACACGGGTTCCTGCCCCACAGCGTCCGCACCAGAGTCTGGGCAAGATGCTGTGCGCCTCGGAAACTCAGCTCAGCTCGAGATTTAGGGGGAAAGACTTGTCATGCCATCCTGGTAGAAGAATCTAGAAAGTGGGAGGAGGGGGCCGGGGGAGGAGGGGCGGAGAAGGCCCACTGGGGCCGGAGTGCGCCCAGCAGCCACCCCCGCCTCGCCACCTGCCCGCTTTCCGGGGATGTGCTGTTCTCTTCTCAGGCCGCCAAGTTCTCAGGAAAGGCTTCTCCCCCTAAACTGCTAAAGTAAGTGGAAGTGGCAGGGCGTCATCGCCCGAGGTTTCCGCTAAGGGCGGCATGACTATGTTTACCCAAAACGCACACCACCTGCGTCTGCCCGAAAGCCGGGGCCCTGCCCACTCCCCGCATCTGCTGGCAGCGGGCGTCGCCCCGGTACCAGGCGGCCAGGGGCCCCCAGGACCTGGCGTCCTCACGCCTCCGAGGGCCGGGCCAAGGTGGACGGGGCTGTGCCGAGTCAGCTGGGCGTCGGTGTCGTTCGGACGCGCGGTTGTGTCTGCCTCTTTGCGACCCCATGGACTGCAGCCCGCTAGGCTCCTCTGTCCAAGGGATTTCCCGGCAGGAACACTGGGGCAGGTTGCCATTCCCCTCTCCAGGGTGTCTTCCTAACCCAGGGATTGAACCTGCGCCTCCTGCATTGCAGGCGGGCTCTCTCCTGCTGAGCCCCCAGGGAATGCGCCTGGCCGAGCGGAACCGTGCCTGGCGCGGCCCAGGACATGGGCTCCCAGAGGTGTGCTTGCCGCTGCCTCGCCACACGACCCTCTGTGCACACCCACCGTCCACATCTTCCTGGATGTAGTGCCAGCGAGTCACAGACGCCAGACCGCGGCCACAGGCGCCCCCACAGGGCGAGGAGCGAGGAGCCCGCTGACAAGCACCCAGCAGAGCGGCCGCGGGGCCCACCCCAGGCCCACTGGGGCCGGCGCTTAGATGGGAAACCAGTGAGCTGTGAAATTGGCTGATCACCTAAGTGGACACCTTCCACCTCTCCCCTCCGGCAGGGAGGAGAGTGGGCAGACGAGGCCGGGGTCTCCGGGGCCTACCGTGTGTCTCCCGGTGAGGGGCCCCTCTGAGGTCACCCCTAGGCTGTGCGGGGGCTGAGGGGCAGCAAGGTCCTGCCGCCCATTTGCCCGCAGCCACCTCTCTCAGAACATCATCACCCCAGGAGGCTCCCCACCGCAGACAGAGCCCTTCAGAAAACAAGCGCCCAGCACCCCGGGGGCTGACCATCCGTCCCCGACCCGCCATGAAGAAGGGGGTGCGTGCCAGCTCTGCGGCCGCCCCTCCTCCTCTAAAGACAGCTCCCAGCCATAGACACCTCAGGCCCCCCCAAACACGGTGTGGGAAAGCCAGGCTGCAGCGGGGGCCAGGGCTGCTGGCGGAGGAGACCTCCCGCCCCCACCTCCCGCTTGGAACCCAGGAGCCAGCCACAGCCATGCCAGAGACAAGAGGCTCAACACAGACCCTGAGGCTCAGCCCTGGAGACCTCCCATCTCTCCTGCTCGGGGACGACTCGCGTGACCCCAGGCCCAGCCCCACACCCAGGCTTGTGTAGGGCGCCCCCCACGCTCCACGCCAGGGACGAAAGGTGAATCTCAGTCAGCACACCCGCGGAGGCCAGCTCCAGCTGGCGCTGGGCGCACCCTGGAGACATGGCCAGCTCCACGGCCACCCTCTCAAGCCCAGCCGGGCAGGGCCGGGGGAGGTGGGGAGGCCCCTGCACGTGTCAGACCAGGAGGAAGCCCAAGGCCCTTGGGCTGAGAGCTTGTTCTGGAACCTTCCATCTCCACCTGGCCATGTGGGCAGTCGGTGGATCAACCCTGAGAGCCTATGGGCCTGCTCCCAAACCAAGAACCTCCACCGTGCCCCAGATTTTAACCAGATCCATCAGGCACTTGCTCAGCAATTCAGTCGCTCAGTCGTGTCCGGCTCTTTGCAACCCCAAGGACCGCAGCACGCTGGGCAGGACTCAAGTTACAGCCCCAGAAGCTCATCACCGACAGATGGAGGCAGACCCGGCGGCTCCCGGCTCCCGGCGCACCGCGTGGGCTAGAAGCGTCTCAGCCCCGTGGCCTCTTGGCCACGGCTGTCCCAGGCCCGCCAGGGTGGACTCGGGGTGGGGAGAGTGAGGAACAGTGGGTGGCCATGCGGGGAGGGACCCCAGTGCCGGATGCCACAGGCCAGGCCCTGAAACGGGCCTCGGTACACAAGGGCCTGCACCCCAGCGCATCACAGGCCCGGGGGCAGCCGCCCCGCCTCGAGGGAGGCCTGCGCCTTCCCAGCCTGGTCCCTGAGCTCTCCAAGTTCCCTCTTGGCTCCGAGACCACGTGCCAGGCCCAGAGAAAGCTCCAGAAGTAATCAGTCGAATGAATTAGCAGCACGGTCACTACATTACCCTGATGAGTCAGATGGCAAGGCATGTGGGAAAGTCAAGCCCAACACCACGAGGCCACTGGCTCCCATCAGACAAAACCCCAGCAGAGTCCAGGCGAGAGGCACTAGCCACGGCGGGCTCGAAGGGAGCCAGGCCTTCCCAGACCCCCCCACCCCGAGGTGTCTCCCCAGCCCCAGACCAGGGCCAGCATGGGGCTTGCGTGGGGCTCTGATGGCCCCTGGAGACGGGCCGACTCCCAGCCCAGGACCCCATCCCCCAGCCGCCCAACAGCACAGCTCAGCGTCCACCTCAGTGCGTGTGACCACCGTCCCCCGAGGCCGAGGTCCCAGGTCTTGGTCAGGCCAGGGGCAGCCCCCACACCCAGGATCCCCAGGCCTTTGATGGGGATATTCCTTCCAGGAGGTGCTGGTCAGAACTCCCCCTGCCCCGGGTGGTCCCAGATCCCAGGCTGCCCCCCAGACAAGGCAGCCCTGTGGCTGAGGCGCCTCTGTCTGCAGGGTGGAGAGAGACCCTCGGTGGGTTTGAGAGCGGCTCAGACTGGGGCCCGGGGCGGGCGCTGCACCGCGCGGCCCCACCGCCAGGCCCCTGGGGAAGGAAGCAGACGCATGGATGCAGACTTGAACTTGGGACTTCTGCAAGGCCAGGGCCGAGCCGGGCTCACGGTCGCAGCGCGGTCCCGTGACCAGAAGGCAGGGAGGGGAAGGAACAGCTGCTTCCTGCCAACTCCGCCCCGGGCCCGACGACAGGGAGTCTGCAGGCTGTCAGCGGCTCGGGCAGTGGCCGGATGCCGACCCTGCGCCCCACGGCCTGGGCAAGGCCACCGAGGGCGGCAAGTGGCTGTCAGCCCAGCCAGCAACCCTGGACCCGCCCCCCCAGGCAAGACGACGAAAGCAGGGGCTTTGGGCCAGAGCTGGGGGCTCCAGCCCAGATGGCGGGGCTGAAGGACAGAGCACGCCGCCCCGCCAGGCGCCCGCCCCCTCCTCAGCTCCGCCTCCACACCCCTCTCCAGCCCGGGATCCCAGGGTCCCCAGACCTTCCGCCTGTCCCCCGGTGGGGGCAACAAGGCATCTCAGAGCGTGAGCCCCTTCCCTTCACAGGCCAGGCCCACCAGAGCCCCCAGGCAGCCCTGCTCAGCCAGACATCCAGCCAGAGGCAGCCCACGAGGGAAACGGACAGGATGCAGGCCCTCCTGAGCCTCGGCCGTGTGTTTGGACAGGTGGACACGGAGGAGGGTCCACCTGCCTCCCACCCCCACGAGGGCCCCACCGTGGCCCGTCCAACCCCCGGCCACATGTACCTGTCGCCCGTGGGAATCCAGCCACAAATGCTGACTGGGTTTATTATTATTATTATTATTATTATTATTTATAGCAGAGGGAGCGAGGAGTCTGTCTTAACCAACCAGTCCTCAGGAGAACTCAAATCCAGGCCCACTAAGGGGGTGGGAAGGCCAGGGAAAGGGACCACCCTCCCCAGCCCGGCACCCTCCAGACACAGCTGCACTGCGTCCCCCGAGGAGGCGTGGAGCCGGGAGGAGAACGAGGACGCAGACTCAGGGAAGTCATTTTCCATGGGGCCGGGGGGCCGGGGGCTGGGGCTGGGGGCCGGGGGCTGGGGGGCTGGGGGGCTGGGGGGCTGGGGCTGGGGGGCTGGGGGCCGGGGGGCCAGGGGCTGGGGGCTGGGGCTGGGGGGCTGGGGGGCCGGTGGCTGGGGGCTGGGGCTGGGGGGCCGGGGGCTGGGTGCTGGGGGGCTGGGGGCCGGGTGCTGGGGGGCCGGGAGCCAGGGGCTGGGGGCCAGAAGCGCGGCGAGGCGGGGCCAGGTAAGTGGGTGCCAGGCAGGAGCACCAGGGAGCTAAGAAGGATGAGGGGGAGAGGAGCGAAGCCCGAGGAGAAGGGCACTGGGGCTGGGGGCTCGGTGGCCAGCTGCCCCTCGGCTCAGCAGCTGGCTGCTAGTGAACACTGACCACAGGGTGCCCTCACCACACGGAGCCCACGGGCACCCCGACACGGAGCCCACCGAAGCCGCCGGGCCCCGCAGCCCTCCCAGGCTCTGAACGGCCTCAGGCACCCACTGCCAGGCCTCAGTTTCCGCAGGGACATAGTGGAACGGTGGCTTCCAAGTCCGGTTCCAAGACACTCTCGCTCGGGAGGGCTGGGGACCCCCAGTCTGGACCCAACAGCATCACCGCAGCCTGCCTCCCTGTCCCGAGGACGGACAGGGCGCCCCTGCCCAGCCCCCCGGTCTCCGCTGCTGGCCCCGCAGCCTCCTGGCCTCACCTGGGGCCTCTCTTTACCAGGAGCTGCTCACACGCCCTCTGCACCCAAGCCTGCTCCCACTGAAGTGTGAGCCATCTGGCCATTCCAGTGTGGCCCCCCGGGGGCTCCCCCTGCACCCCTTATTTCCTTGTGGCTTCCTGGGCTCCAGAGGATCCTGGGGCCACTTCCTGAGCCCATGGAGGTGAACGGTGAATGCAGGGCTCCTGGTCTCCTGCCCACGTGCACATCACACTCACACGAAGACCAAGCGCAGACCTGCCGACGCGCCAAGGCCAGCCCGCAGCCTTGCGGACACCCCGGCCCCGGCCCCACCGCCCCATCCTGCGCACAGCAGGGCGGGGCAGGGATACTCGGGGCAAACAGCACCTGCAAGGCCGCCTCCTGCAGAGGACACGGCCTGGGCGCCCAGGAGCTCGAGTCAGACCCCACACAGCCCTGTGGGGCCCGCCATGACCCGCCTGGCCCTCAGGTCTGGCCTCCCCGCAAGAACCCAGAACTCCTCTTCCGTCTCTCGGCCTCTACCCACTGCCTCATCTCGACTGCAGGTTGCTGCCTCCTCCAGGAAGGCTTCCCCCAAGCTCCACCCCAGCCCAGGCAGATGGAGGCCCTTTCACCCTGGACAGCAGCTGCCCACGTCCTGCCCCTCGCCCCAAGTCAGCCCTAAGCCCTCACCAACCTCCTGCTTGAAAGCGGCCGCTGACAGCGTGATGAGCCTCCTGTCCAGCCCAGAGCCCAGCAGGCCGGGACACTCCCAGGCGAGGACACGCAGGCTGGGCCAGACAGAACCTGGCGGCCTGGGCTCTGACCTGGGAACGGGGTTACAGCTGGCTCCTTCCTCGGCCGGGGCCACTCTTATAAGTGACACACGGCCTCCCACGGGGACCCCTCTGAAGGACACGATCCTTGGGTGGGCAGGCGACCAGAGTCTGTCCACAGAAATACATGTGGGGGTCACACTTCCCTCCCGTCACGCACCCAAAGGATCTCACGCCCCCCACACTCCAGGCCCCCCACTCGAGCCCACCTCCCTGTGTTCCCCAGTATCGTGGACACCTGTGGCCACCCCGGGCTCCTCCTCGGCCGGCACTTCTCCCACTGACCGCTCCCTGCCCCAAGCTGCCCCACGTCTCGTCCTCTGATAACTCAGGTCACAGGCTGCAGGGGCAAAACTGATCATTGTCCAGACAAAAGCACCGTTTTCGGTCCATTTTCTAGGAACGCGCGCTCCGCCCCGAGCGTGGCCCTCACTGCTTACTTCTGGCACATGTCTGCGTCCTGGAAGGTCCCAGCTAACAGAAACCCGAGGTCTGCTGGGGAGAAGCACTCCTTCCCTCCACCCTGCTCAGGGCTGCGTCCCCCACAGCACCCTGAGCTCGCGGGGCCTGGCCTGCACGACCCCTGCACACAGAGCCACCACTTCCAACCCCACCCCAGGGGCCGAGGAGGAAACTGAGCCCGGGGGGCGGGGGGTACTGACGTCACACAGCTGCGAGACGAAGGCGGTGGGGAGGTCCTCCCCAGGCAGGCTCCCCGCCCGGCCCCCAGAGCCCCCTCTCCCCGGAACAGGGCCAGAACGCAGGCAGGAGGGTGCAGGCCAGTTTCTCCTCGGCGGGGGGAGGGAGCAGGCCCTCCACCAGGGGCAGGATCCAAACCCGTCCGACCGCCCCAGACGACTATCTCTCGATCGCATTTCTCAACCCAGCCCCGAGCGAGCAATTGCGACAGGCAGGCCCGGGGACCAGATAAGGAGGCGTGGGGTGCGGGCTGGGGGCTGGGGGCAGACTTTTGCTTTGCTTTGTTGTGTCTTATTTCTGCCCCCGCTGCACCCTCTCCGTGCCCCAACCCTCCCCGGGGCTTCCTGGGGCTTCCTGAGGTTTGGGGCCGCCTGCAGGGCGGGGAGGGGGGCAGGTGAGGGGAGGCCTCTCCCAGCCGCGTGGGCACAGGTGCGGCCGCCCAAGCTGTGACCGCACCCCAGCAGGACCCTGGTAGACTCCACCCTTCCCGTCTGAAGCCCCCGGGGTCTGGTCCAATAACCATTGAGCAGGAGCTTGTGCCCCCGCACCGGGCAGTCGGGGGCAGGGAGGCCCCAACCCCGCCCCGCAGGCCCCCACTCTGCACAGGGCCACCCTCCTGGCAGGGCTGTGTGCCTGGCACCCTCTCCTCCCCTTGGACCGACCTCCAGGGAGTCTTCCCATACCCAGTACCGTGAGTCCAGCCCAAGGCCAGGTCCAGGGACCCCAGGCCCCGCTGCCGCGCTGACTTCCCACGTGAGCCAGGCCGATCCCAGCGCCGCACAGAGAACCAGCAACACAGCAGTACTTTATCCTGCCCACTTCAGCGGCCAGGCAGCCGAGGCTCGGAGCGGGACGGGGGGTTAAGAAGCTTGCCCACAGGCCCCCTGCTCCTGAGTGGGGTGACCCACAGAAGCCTGACACTGCCCCCACCTCGGGACAAGTCTAGCCAGCCCCACAGAGCTGGGATGGGGAAGCTGGGTGAAGACAGGCCCCTCCTAGAAGGCCCCCAGCCCTCCGGGGGAGGCCGGGGAAGGAGCAAAAGCCAGCGGGTCCACGCTTCCGGTCAGCGGGGAAAGGAGACGGCCTGAGCCAGTGACAGCTCTGGGGGACCCCGCTCTGGCTCCCCGTGGACACACGACCCTGCCCCTCTTCAGGGACATCAAAGCCCAGCAGCCATCCCAGACCTCGCCCCCCCCAACCTAACTGTGGTCAACCCCCGCCCCGCCCCCCCCACCGCCAAGGGCTTATCTGACGCCGGGGAGCAGCCCAGCCTCTGCCCCTCTGGGACTAGATCGCAGCCAAGCTTTCCAAAAAATGCAGACTCCGGGGCAGAGCAGAGGCAGGGCGCTGGGAGGAATTCCCCGCACAGCTGCAGGTTGCACAACGGGCCAGGCCCCTACCTGCCTCTGCTGTGTTGCAAGGACCCGCCGCCCTTCAGGCTGGGCAACAGGGCGAGGGCGGAGGCGGCCCGGGCAGTGGGCAGGGGTCCAGGCCTCCCCGACCCCGGGCACTCGCCCCGGCCACAGAGGACCCTGTGCAAACTTCCCCGGGGCAGCCACCACCCGTCCCTTCTCTCTCGGGCTCTGCTGGCCCCTGCACTCTGGGCCTCCCCTCCCCACCCCGCCGGAGAGGAGAAGCCCAAACAAGCAGAGATCAAAACCTAAACTGACACGCAGCAGGGCCCGCGGCTGGCTGACCGTGAGAGCCCCTTGTCTCCCCCGCCTCCCAAGGCCAGATCAGGAAACGGGTGGGGGTGCCCGACATCTCCCTGACCCACAGTGAGGGTCCCACTTGCCTTCATCATCTGTCCTTTGGTTGACAGGGTTCCCAGCACCCGCCTGGCCCAGCCCCCTGACCACTGCTCCCACTGACCCTGGGGACCTGGGCCTGCAGTTTCCTAGGTGAGGAAGAGCCCCGGGGCAGAGACAGGCAGGGGGGAGCCAGGCACGGTGTGGGGGGGGTCATGCCTGCAGGGAGCGCGGCCCCAGCCACCCGGAACCCCAGAGGCCGAGAGAGGACGCACACCCCTCCTGCAATCACAGGTACCGGCGCTTCTGGAACACAGACCCAGCTCTTGAGCTCCCTGCGGGCAGGGGAGCCAGCCCCAGGAGTCCCCCTGGTCCGGACACCCCGCAGCGCTGGGGCAGGCCCATGCTCATCGCCAGCCTGGGAGGCCCATGGGCGCTGGCAGGGGAGTCGGAGTGCACAGGCCCGGGGGACGGGAGCCAAGATCAGGGACTCAGATAAGCATCGCCTGAGGAGCCAGGAGGGCCCGGGGCGCGGGGCGTGGCCTGACCCAGATCTGAGACTTTCAGCAACAGCAGAGCTCCCAAAGATTCAGATCTCCTGGGAACCACACATACCCGCCCCCGCCACACACACGCACACACACACACACACATGCGCACACACACACACGCACGCACGCACACACACGCACATGCACTCACGCACACACACTGCTACAGGAAGGGCACTGGGAGCTCCTGGCCCAGCTGCACATCAGGGTCACCAGGGCCCACCGGGGAGCCCAGCGTCAAGGCTGCCGACCTCCTTGGTCTGGACACCACGGTTCTGAAAGCTCCCCTCTTTCAAAGGTGGGCAGCCCAGGGGGGACACCCTAACTGGGTCAGAGCTATAGCTAACTCAGCCCCACGCTTCACAGAGCCCACAGGCCTTCTCACGCCAGGCCAACAGCTCAGGAGGACAGACACAGTAACCCGTGGCAGCACCTGGCTGCAAATTCTGCAGAAGTGACAAACGACACGGCCTTGTCACTCAGCTCCTGGAGACAGAGCTCAGTTCCACTAGTTGCGGACAATGGCAGAGCCCAGGTCAGAACGGCCCGGCATGCGCCTCCACCCCACGGTCCCCCGCCCCCCACGGCCACAGCTGCCCGAGGCCCCCAGCCCCCAGGGCCGCACCTTCCGGAGACCCCAGGCGGCCACGGCAGCCGACCAGGGAGGCCTGCGGACAAGGCCGGCCTGAGTCCCTGCTCCAGGGCCTCGAGATCTCTGCTCCCCGAACGGCAGGCCCCAACCCGCCCCCCGTGGTCCCTTGGGGACCGTCCGCCTGCTGCACATGAAGCTTTCTCAGGGTGTCACCGGTGAGGCTTGGAGCAGCGTCTGGCGCTGCCCCTGAGTCCTGCCAGCGCCGTCAGGGAGAGGTCAGGAAGCCCAGGTTACAGACAGCTCGGCTCACCCAGCCCTGGACACCAACGGCCCTCCGAAGGCACCAGGAGGCTTCTGGGACAAAAGGCCCTTCCCTGCCTGACGCCAGGCATCACTGCCAGACAGACGGCACCTCAACCCTCCCGCCCTGGGGAGGGGCAGGGGGACAGGGCAGACGACCCTCTGGTCCGGAGGAGGCGGGCAGTGTCCAGCGCACGCCTTCGGGAGGACCAGTACACGGACACACTGGGGCACACAGCCTCCCAGAAGCAGATGGAGCCCCCTGGCATCAGAGCCCTTCCGCGCACAGGGGAAGGACTGCTGAGGGCGGGCAGTGACCTGGGCAGCCACGTGAACGGTCGCCACCCTGACGCCGCCATGCGTGCCCAGAGGCACACACACACACACACCAGGCCCCCTCCAGCTCGGTCCGCCCGGCCGGGCCTCCCACACCCAGAGCCGTCAGAAATTCCGCCTTGTGGGGACATTCACGAGCACCGTTCCAGCAGCCTTTAAATCATCTAAGAAAATAAACACAGCTCCTCCCCAGCTGAGCTCGCTTCCTGGGGCCCCAAAACTCCAGGTGCAGCCCGCCGCACCCCCCAAGAGACATCCCCCAAGGCGGCAGGCACCCTGCTCTCCAGGAGGACCGTGCCTGATGCAAGGGCCCAGTCCACCCCACCACGGCGTGCAGGCAAGGCTGAGGACCGACGGGGAGCCGCCCCGAGCCGGCCCCTCCCTCAGCCCCTTGGACAACCCCACAACACCCACACCCCAACTCTGTCTCGCCGGGGTAACTGCTGCTGAGCCGGGCGGGAGCCACCGACGCGGCCAGGGCACGCGGCACCCAGCGCCCGCCGGCAGCCAGGGATCAGCGCCAGCCCCGCCAAAGGAAAACACGGAGGCCCGGCAGAGGGAGGCTGGAGGCTGGGTGGTCCAGACACGCCGCCCCTCACGGTCTGCTCCTGGCGGGCGGCCACCTCTGCCCGCCAGTGGGCGGGTGCAGTGGGGAGGAGCCGGGCAGCGCCGCCCAGTGCCGGGCCTCCATCCGTGGGCCTGGAAGGGACCCCTGCTGCCACCCTCGGGCCTGAGACACACCCGCGGGCCCCGACGCAGCCCCACAGACCCGTGGGTCCCGGTGAGTGACCACCTGGCTGGACCCTCCAGCCCAGCCCCTGCCCACCTGGAGCGGCACTGTCCACCCACGTCCAGGCTCCCTGACAGCCCGGGAGGCCTGGGGGCTCATCGATCCTGGCTCGCCAAGCACCCAGCACACGCCTGGGCAGACCCAAGCCCAGAGCTGTCCCCACCGCACCAAAGCCCCTCGCGTCACTCACGGGACCCTCGGGACCGCCGGGGCTCCCCCCGCCCCCATGTCAGGCCTGACCTCAGCCCCCGGTCGTGCCCATCCTGACCCGCAAACACACGGAGCCAGAGTCTGCATCCCCCAGCCCCACACACAGACCAGAGTCTGCATCCTCTGGCCTCACACACAGACTAGGACGACCCCACCAGCACACGCCAGACACACACCCCCTCAACACACACCAAACACACACCCCCCACCAACACATGGCAGCCACGGACCCCACCAACACGTGTCACACACACACACACACACACACACCACACACATACAAACCAACACACCAAACACACACGCCCCACACACACACCACACACCCCCTCACCAACACACACCAAACACACACCCCTGACCAACACACGCCAGACACACACATCCCACCACCAACACACACCAGACACACACCCCCCACCAACACATGCCAGACACGCACACACACACATACCCCACCAACACACGCCAGACACACGCCCCCTCATCAACACACACCAAACACACCCCCCCCACCAACACATGCCAAACACACACACCTCCACCAACACACACCAGACTCACACCCCCCACCAACACGCGCCAAACACACACACCTCCACCAACACAAGCCAGACACACCCCCACCGACACTCCCCACCAACACACACCAAACACACACATCCCCCACCAACACACGTCAAACAAACACACACACCTCCACCAACACACGCCAGACACACACACCCTCATCAACACACACCGAACACACACCCCCCACCAACACACTCCAGACACACACCCTCACCCACACACACACAAACACACCAACAAACACCCCCTCACCAACACACACCAAACACACACACCCCCGACCAACACACACCAAACACACACCCTCACCAACACACACTAGACACACACCCTCCCACCAACACACACCAAACACACACACACCCCCACCAAAACACACCAGGCACACGCCCCCACCAACACACACCAGACACACACACACCCCACAAACACATGCCAGAGACACACACCCCACCACCAACACACGCCAAACACACACACGCCATCACCAACACAGGCCAGATGCCCCGCCCGGCCAGCGCCACAGCCCCCACGAATTCCTGAGGCCCCCCGGCACACCCACCCTGACAAACCCCGCTGGGCACCGGTCACCCCTCATTCGGATGGTTAAAAATTCATTCACGGCAGCAGATTGGTTATTACATCTCGGCCTTAATTAAAGAGGGCCGCACAGCGGCATTTTAAACAGCAATGTCACTTTCTAATTGACAAGGCTCCATTATCGAGAGAAAGACTCAAACGGGCCTGAAACAGAGCCAGCTCCCCTCCTCCACCCTCCTGGGGTGGGGGATGATGGTTCGGCTTCAATTTTTAATCCACTGATGAAATATTCACAGGCCAGGGAGGGGATCACGTTTCCCGGGGCGTCGGATCCTTGCCCCACCGGGGGCTCCTGTGCTGGGAGGGAGCCAAGTTTGGGGTGACGCGGTCAGGTCAGGGCAGGGGCTGGACACCTGCCCACGCACAGCCAGCTCCGTCCCATCGCCTGGCCACACGCGCCTCCCTGCCCGGTGCCCTGCCCTGGGCCCACAGACCCCAACAAGGGGTGAGCCCCTGGAGGGGAGCGACAGACCCGAGGCCACCAGCAGCTTCCCCGACCTCCTGTTTCCAGCCCTGCCTTGTCTGGATCTCCACGGCCGGCCCGCCCCCAGAAGAGTCAGCACCATCCCCAGAGCCATCGCTTCCTAAGGGGACCACAGAGAGCAGCCTCCGCCGCCAGCATCTGCTCACGAGCCGGCAGGCGGACCTCACGGGGCAGACGCTCCTCCCGACGGCTGCATCGGCTGCCCCCGCTTTACAGGCGGGGACGCTGAGGCAGGAGGCCCTGCCGGCCCTCGCAGGGCGTCTGCCCACCCTGACCCGGGAGCAGAGAAAGGCCCGCTGAGAACACGGATGAGGACAGAGGGGACCCGGGACCCTCAGCCCCCCTGCAACACGGCCCTGGGTGCTGTGGGGCGGGCGCGGAGCCTGGCCCACCTCCCTCCCGCCTGCCTCCCGACCCAGGAGGAAAACATCCGGGGTGAGCCGCTGCCCGGGGTGGGAGGGACAGTCCACGAGGCCCCACACAGCCAGCCAGGCGCCCACATGACGACCCCGGCTGCAAGTCTGGAAGCGTCCATGAGCTGCGTGCCCGCTGGGCCTCCAAGGAGGAAGACCCTGCGTGGAAACTGCCGGCCTCCAAGGAGCAGGAGCCCACGGCAGGCGCCCCCGGAGGCCTAGGCCACCCACCAGCCACCAGGGGCCTCTGCTCCGCCCAGGTGCGAGGGCATGACGGGCAGCCACCTCCACAGACGAGGGGCCTGAGGCTCAGAGGGGCCAGGGGCCAGCGCCAGGGCGGGCAGGTGGGGCAGGCCGGGGTGTCTGACTCCAGCGGCATGTCTGACTCTCCACCCCACAGAGCCTGCCCCCAAGGCTCCCGGCGGCCCCTGCTCTCCCCCCGCCATCCACCACCCCACCCCCGCCGCAGCGAGCAGCGTCCACACATCCTGCCGTGCGAGCTGACACTGACCAGCTGCCCAGCCAGCCCGGACAGGTCGTTTAATCACAGCCCACGATCAGCGCGGCATCTCCTGGTATCGCTGGGCAGGCACACCCGCCTGGCCATCTGGACACCCACCCCTCCTGACCCCGGGCCCGTACGTACCCTGGGCGGAGGCATGTGCCCGGGGAGGGCAGCAGGGTCCCTGCCAACAAGAAAATAGGAGAGAATGGAGAGTATGATCATTTATACACCAGATTTTGAGCAGGGCAGGAGGGAGCAAGCATTCTCGGCAGGATGCTGGCGTGAATTCCCCCCAATCCACGGAGCCAGCCTCAGCGCCCTTCCCAGAGCCCCCAGAAGGCCGCAAGTCCCTGTCTGCTGGCTCCTCCTCCACCAGGCGTGCACCCCAGCCCCAAGCCCACCGAGCCCTCCCCCAGGCAGGGTCACCCCCTGCCCAGAGCCGCCCTGCCCAGGTGTGCAGGCACAGCCACATCGGCAGGGGGGCAGCCCCAGGTCCAGACCCCTCTCCTGGGAGAGCCTCCACGCGGGCCCTCCGGGACCGGAGCAGGGCTCAGGGGACCCCCATCCCCGCCGTGAGCCCAGGGCCGACGCGAGCCCCCTCGTCAGCCCCCCTCAGCATGGGCACTGCCTGCACCGCTCGTGACAGAACCGGGGCTCGGCTGACATGCCGGCCCCTGCCCGGAGACGCTCTGCCCGCGGGCGCAAAACGGCGGCTCCCAGGGACGCTGGCGGAGCCGGAGTCTGGGGCGAAGACGGAGTCCGGGGCGAGGCCGGGCTGAGGTCCCCAAGGCTGGGGGTTGGCAGGCATTTCAGGGCCACTCTCGGGATTCCGCTCTCCCCACCCAGGTCCCAGCTGCCCCCCAGCCCGGCCATCAAGCGTCCAGGACCAGCAGGACACCTCCCAGGGATGGACTCTGGGACAGGGCAGGGGTACAGACGTGCAGAAGCGCCCCCCTCGCAGGAAGGCAGGCCCACAGCCAAGACGGGGCCAGCCAACAGCACCGGGCTCCCCCAGCCCTTGACCCACTGACCTGCGGCGGGGACCCCTAGAGTGCCCTATGCTCAGCGAACACCCCCGCCCCCTCGGGGAGCGCGCTGCCCAGCACCCGCCCACCGGCCGATGCCGAGCTCCCTGCATCTGCCAAGGCCGCGCCAACGCCCCGCCGCCTGCTCCCACCCTCAAGCCCCGGGGTTGTGCTGACCAAACGCCGCCCTGAGGACACCCCAGGCTCTGACCGCAGACCCCAGGTTCCCAGGCTCCGTCCCCAGCTCGGGTGCCTGTGCTCCCAGGCCCTCCTGCCTCCATGAGACCCCGCGTGGCCCAACCGACTGCCCGCGACTCCAGCCTCCCCCCACCACGACCCCACAAACAGCACCACCTCTCAGATGCAAACCTCAAGGCACCCCAATTCCCAGAGTGCACCCCGGTTCCCAGCGCCCCCAGTCCTGGCCTGTGGGATATGGCTCTAACCGCAGCCTAGCCCCACTGCGCCCCCACCCCTAAGACCACCACCCCTCGGGGGCTCGGGACCCCACCCTGACCCCAGGCCCCATCTCTGCAGCAGCAGGGATTCCCATGGCTGCCCCCCTGCCCACCACACTGCCATCAACCCATGCCCCTGCGCTGATCCCCTCCCCGGGCCAGCCTCGCCCCCACCCTGGGGCCCCTGGACGGCTGCCCCGAGCCCCCACCAGCGCCTCCTGGCCACCTGTCTCATCCAACAGCGCGTCTCCAGCGTCACCCCACGTACCCAGGACGCGACCATCGTCACCGCAGGCCCCGCACTCCTCTGGACGTCGGGGTGGGGCAGTCAGAGGGGAGCCCAGCTCCGAGCCGCCCCCCCGGGGGCCCTGCGTTTGGTGGACACCCCAACACCGCGAGGGCCGCCCCCCGCCCCCCAGTGCCCGTCCATCGGGGCGGAGGCACCGGGCTCTGCGCGGGGGGCGCAGACAAAGGCAGGCCGGCCACCCCAAGCCCACGGTTCACCTCGGTCAACACCACAGCCGGCCGGGGCGTCCTCCACCCAGCGATTTACATTTTTATCAAATTACACGGGAAAATTAGAAACATTATTACTTCCCTCGGCCCTTAACTCTTTCTCCTCCCTGCAGCAGCACAGTCCGTTTCTGGGGGACACCCCGGCCCCCACCCCAGCTCCACCTGCCCGTCGCCTCCCAGTGCCAGCCCCAGTCCCCCCCAGCTCGCAGGGATCCCCTCAAAGCACAGAGCCTCTCCCACGGCCAAGGTCCTCTTGCAGGGCCCTGGTTCTGGCCAGTGCAGTCCAGGGGCAGCGTCTCCGCTGCCCCCCAGCGCTGCGTCGGGCAGAGCACCTCCTCCAGGCCCGGTCCTGCCATCCTGTGACCTGGGGTCTCGGCCAGGCCCAGCTGTCACCACCCCCCACCCCGTGCCCACGTGGGAGGCCCCCCAAGCTCCCACCACCCCAGCTCTGCAAGGTCACCCGGGGAGGACGCGGGGAGGGGGGTGGCCACCCCCAGAAGCCCCACCCCCGCCCTCAGTCACGATCCTCCCGCACTCCCTGTGTGAAGACCTGCACAGAGTTGAGGGGGCACAGCCCCTGGGACCCCCGCAGATGCAGAACTCGGGCCCCAGTCGAGGGTCGGGACGGGGGCCCCTCCAGCAAACCACATGTGGACGCAGAGCCTCAGAAGAAAGGGCAGACTTAGGGGGCAGAGGGTGACGGTGGGGGCAGCCAGGACTGTGGCGACCGCCCAGGGTCTGCGGGGGCAACCCCCGTGCGGGGCAGGGAGGGGCCGTCGGGGAGGGAGGTTTCAGGGCAGGCACAGCACGTGCTCCAACGTTCCAGCAGCAGGAAGCGGAGCGGGAAGGCTGGTCCCGCGGGAGTATGGACGCGTGCCAGCCCTGGAGCTGCGGCTTCGCCCCGAGGACCACGCGCAGCGGGGGAGGGACAGCAGACTGGTCAGGCGTTCCGGGATGGGTGAGTGAGCACTGCAAGCAAGCACCAGCCCCGCGACCCACACCCACCTGCCGCCACCTCCTGCTCCCCACACAGTCCCTAGCAGCAGGCGGGGGGAAGACACGCCAGATGCACAAGGCAAGGGCCGTGGGTGTGGAGGGGGCCCTCCCGGGGTGGGGGGGGGGTCATCTAGGAGGGCTTCCCGTAGGAAGGGGCGTCCGGGCGCCGCCTGCAAAGCAGGTGCAGCAGCACCGTGGCCGGCCCGCCTCTGCTCCAGGAGGTATCCCAGATCTAGTCACGAATGAACGGGGCTGGGGGTGAGCCTCCAATGCTTCTCCACTTCCCAGTGGTACACAGAGGTGGAAGGGAGCGGGAACAGAGGGGAGCACGGCCCGCGATTAACAACCCCCACGAAGGGCCGTGTCCATTCTGGCCCCAGGGCTGGGCAGGAAGGGCCCCGAGCCCACCAGGTGCCCCCACTGCTGCTGGCCCAGGGGACATGAAGCCTCTATCTGCACGCCTGGCTCCTTCCCTGGGCACACGCTCAGGTCGTGCCGACATCGGCTCTGAGACACCCCAGGGGGAGTGGCTGTGCCCCCAACAGGCAAGGAGACGCTGCCCGAGGCCCTGAGCCTGGGCGCTCACGATGGCCCCTGGGGTCACCCACTCCCGTTTTCCAGGCAGAGGGGCCCCCGAACACCATCAGGCAAAGGGCCCTCCCGTTCAAGCAGCCGAAGCAACAGGCTCTGAACACTAGACCCCGGCCCTCCACGCGGCCAGGGCCCCGGGAGGTGGAAGCAGCCGAAGCAACAGGCTCTGAACACTAGACCCCGGCCCTCCACGTGGCCAGGGCCCCGGGAGGTGGCCCCGACCCCGCACTCGCCGTCTGACCATCGGCCAGCACTGGTGGGGGGGCTCCGAGGCCACGCCCACCACTCCTTCCAGGGGATGAGACTCTGGCATCGTGACAGTGAGGAGAGAGGACCTAACCCAGGGGAGCTTCCTGGAGGAAGGACACACCTGCAGACACCTGACGGAGCAGGAAGGTGGGCAGGACCCGGAGGACGGGGCAGGCATGGCTCCTGAGGACCAAGGGACCCGGGGCGGGGGCGGGTGGGGGGTCACAGGAGAGCAGGGCCAGGCGGCAGCAGAGCCACGTGCTGCGGGCACTGGGGAGCCACAGAGGGTGGTGCCCAGGGGAAGGGCAGTCCAGCCAGGGGGGGAGGGGCGGCAGCACACAGCCCCAGGGCCCAGAGCCGACTCCAGCCCCACCCCATCCTCCTGCTGGGAACCCAGACAGGAACCCGGGGCTCGACTTCCCACCTTCGCAAAAGAAATCTGGGCCATGGGTGCCCCAGGCTGGGGTTTTTTTGTCGAGAAATCCGGTCTCCCCCCCCACCACCCGACCCTGCGGCTGCTGAGTCAGGAGCCCGGGGCGGGGGAGGGGGGGCCAAATCACAGCCCCTTCCAGCAGCAGCGTGGGCAGGAAGCAAGATCGCTGAAGCCCAGCTCCCGCCCCCGGGCCTGGCCCGGCCCGCGGGACCAGCACCCCCGCCACGGGACCACAGCATCCTCTCTGCCCATCAGCACAGGAAGGGACCCACTTGGGGCTGGGGACACTGAGGCCTGGGGCAGGACAGGCCGGGTGCATGTGTGGTTGGCCAGATCCCCACCTGGGGCACAGAGCAGACGCGGGCTTGGGCCTGGGGACGGTTTTGAGGTGGAGGGATGCGGGAATCAGGCTGCAGGGACGAAGAACTGGGGGAGGGCAGGGCAGGCCCTCCCGGCAGCGAGAACGGCGAGAGCGAAGGCTCAGAGGTGCAGATGTACAGCGCACACGGCCAGCAAGGACCCCTCAGGGCTCTGCTCTGCAGGGGGCACCTCCCTGACCAGGCCTGACCACCCACTCACCCTTCCGGCCACGGGCCCCTGAGTGTCACGGGCGCGAGTACAGAAGGGCGAGAGGGCGCCAGGGACGTCACATCTGCTGACCGAGCCCCCGCCCCCCCACCCGCGTTTGGGGAGGAAATGCTCTTTCCCACAGTTTCGAAAGATCCTCTTTGCTTGAAGGAAGAGAGGCACCCAGAATCACACCATTCCACGGCCTGGGCCGTGCTCACTGGGGGCGCGGGTTGCGGGGCGCGGCGGGTCCCCCGAGCCCGGCCACCAGGGAGCCGCCCACCAGAACACACGCCCCTGCCCAGGCCGCTAGGGGGCAAGGCCAGTGAGGACGGGACAAGGCACGAAGTGCGCCCCCCCACGTCCGCATCAAGGTGGCACCCGGCAAGGCGGCTCCCTTCCTGGTCCTGGGGGGTTCCTGGGCCCCAGGAGAGTCTGCAACCGCCCCTTCCAGGGAAACTCTTCCCTCCTAGGGGGGCGAATTCCCACGTCTCCCCTACAGCCCAGCCGGCCGCTGGGTGCCGCGGGCACTGGGGGGCAGGCCTCCACAGTGAGGACTCCTCTCCCCAGCCTGCAGACGAGGACTCTGAGGGTCAGAGCAGCCCCCAGAACTGCAGGCTCACCCCCACGACCACCCTGGAAGTGTCACCAGCCCCCTCCATAGAGGACAAAGCCCAGGCTCAGACAGACACACTGCCCCAGGTCACTCAGCTGCGAAGGGCCGAATGGGCACCCAGAAGAGGCTCAGGAGGACTGCCCCCGCAGGGCCACCCAGCCCGCACGCGGCTTCCCCAGGCTCCTGGGAGGAGTCCCTCCTCCCAGCAGTGACAAGGCAGCCCCGCCAGCCAGATACCCTCTGCCCACGCCGCCTCTGCAGGGCGGGGTGCGTAGAAATCTCATGTTCTCCAAGGAGGAGGTGTCCCCCACCCGCCTCAGCCACAGGATGCAATGTTCTGGCCTCTGACGAAGGGACTCCCACGGTCTCGGCACCCACCTGCCAGCAGCAGGGGGCACCTCCTGGACGGGGCCAGCACATCCCTCAGCCGGAAGGAAGGCCGCCTCCTGCAGGACAGCAGCCACCAGGGAGGCCAGCTGAGCCAGCCAGAGCACGGCGGGCCAGGACAAGGCCGGGCCGGCTCCTCCTCGGGAGCCTCCACAGGCCCCTTGGGTCAGAATCCCAGACCTACCAGGTGGGTCTGGGCACTGCTGCCCAAGCCCACCCAGGAAGCCCACCCAGCACCTACGGAGTGGCAGAGGGTCCGGGCATGAGTGGGCTCAGCAGGAGCGAGCCCAGGCTCAACCAGCCGCTTGGCACCTGCGTTACTGCCAACAGATGGAGCGGCGGGCATGGAGCGGGCCTCCCTGGGCACAGAGCGGGACGGGGCTGGGCCCGAGTGTCCTCCGTCCATCCCACTCACAGCCCTTCCTGACCACACCACCCTGCGTCCTCAGGCACCCGCGGTGTGCTGGGGTCTCGCCCAGACTTGCTGGTCCATCTCTGACGTGGACACTGGAGGGCTGGTGAGATGGACGTGCCTCTGTGACCCCATCCCGGCCTTCCGTTCTGACCCCACGGCCCCATACCAGTCCCACAGCGAGCCCTGGATAAACCCTGCCACCCTGGCCTGTCCCGCCCTCCCCTCCACACGGAAGGCCTGGGGCCGACAGCACGATGCAGGGTGCCCAGCCCGGCACCTCAGTCTCCTGCTGTGCAGAACGCTTGGGACTGGTGGCCCCACACCTGCAACCCGAGAGGCCTCAAGGGCCCTCCGAGCCCGCCCGCACCCGCAGACAGGGGTGCAGCAGGCTGGGCACAGGCCGGCCCCAGGCCACGGGCTGGACTGCAGCCCATAAGCTCTCCACCTGAGCCCCAGGCCCACCCAGGCCTGACCCGGGAGGCCAGGACCCACCCCTGAATGCCAGATGCCAGCACAAGGCCCGGCTGCACCCACGTAGGCGGGCCAGGGCCCCCTCCCCCAGGCTGGGTGGTAAGCCCCCCAACCCAGGGTTCCCACGTCCCCACACCCATCACAGAAAGACCTCGCTGGCCAGAACCTCTAACGCCTCCCCCGCCACCCCGCAGCAGGCTGCTCCCTCAGTGAGTCGGGCCTGGGCCCAGCAGATGTGGTCTGCAGGAAGCCAAGTCCAGGCTGCCCTCAGCACACCCTGCCCAGCCAAGTCCGAGGCAGACACACTGCTCACCTGGGTGTCCCCAGCCCACTCCTCCCAGCAGACACGCCCACGCTGATCACCCTTCCTCCTCCGTCACGCCCACCCCCAACCTCAACTTCCAGCAGAGAACCAGGGCAGGGCGTCAAGACATGGGCCCGTGAGCCCAGGGGCACACCCATGGCCACCGCCCACTCCCCACGATGGGCCCCCGGGGATGGGAAGAGGCCTCCTCGCAGGACTACCTGGGGAGAAACGAGCTCCCCGCCACCAGGCGTGTGCAAGCCACGCAGCTGAGCCAGGGTCTCGCACACACGCACTTGGCTTCCCCGAGGCCCCAGGACCGCGCCAGGAAGCCGGGTGGAGACTGGAGGGCGGGGGCCTATCTAACCCAGAGTTGCTAAAAAGAGCCAACGGGGAAGTAAAAATAGGAAATAAAAATAAAATTGCTCCAGCCAGCCCTGGTTGTTTGTGTAGGAAACAAGGCATCTCCCGGCCCAGCAGGGCGTCCACGCTGCGCCCCTCCCGGACTAGGAATGTCTCCCCCCACCCAGCCTCCAGCCACCCCAGGAGGCCAGCTCTGCGCCCTGCGCAGGGAAGGCCCAAGAGGGGTCGCGAGACCCAGGTTCGGATCTCAGCGCTGCCGCTGACCAGCCAGGTGACCCTGGGCGAGGGGCTGAGGCCCTGTGGGCCTCGGACACAGACCCCCGCCCCGCCCATGGCTCCGGCCCACCACCTCCCTCTGCCGGGATTCTCCCCCCCCGGGACCCTCACCATCAGCAGAGCGCTCCGTCCGAGGCAGGCGGTCAGGATGCGAGGGGACGGCCCGGCTCTCGGAGCGGCTCAGACCTGTGTCCTCGTGTGCACGACGCGAGGAAGGCTTCCACGCCCTCCTTCCCTGCGGCGCCTGCAGGGCTGGCGTCAGGCTCACTCGCACTAAACTGACTGACCCTGGCTTCAAGGCCGGCCCGTTCTCCCAGGGTGCAGGATCGCTCGGAACAGAAGACAGCCCAGCCAGAGAGCACCAGATGGGGGCTGGGGCTCCCTCATCTCACCGCCCCCCAACTCTGGCAGGGCGGGGACCCTCCCCACCCGCCTCGTCCAGGGAGGCCCTCCCTTGCTGGGTCAGGCTCATCGACCGTCTGAGCCTGCCCGGGGCGCCCGCTGAAAGGGCGGGTGAGCGCTGCTGACCATGGTCGCCACAGCGCGGGCCCGGGGCAGCGGGACAGGGGCCACGGAGGAGGCCCCGCCCACCGCAGGCCTTTTCAGAGCATCCTCGTCCCTCCTGGGGTCCCTTTCGCCCCCACCCCTGGATCTAACCTTCATCTGACCCCTCTCCCAGGCCTGGAACCAGGGGGAGCTCCAGGGGACTGGCCAGGGAGACTGGGGGTGACATTGGCGGTCTGACCCAGGACCCGCTGACCCCAGACACCCCTCTGCACAGCCCCGCGGTCCTTCTCCAGCATACATCTGCCCGCAGGCCCCCGTCCCCCAGTCCTCCCCATCAGGGCCTCCCCATCCCTCAGCCCTTGGGAGAAACCCCAGTATCCTGCACGGCGCGCTTGTCCCTCAGGACCCCTGCCCCTCAGACCGGCCGGGTCTTGCCGCACACACCCCGGGCACTGCCCACGCCTGCCGCTCAGCTGGGCTCCCAGCCCTCAGGGCCCACAAGGACTGTGGGTGCATCTCCAGGCCGGACGTGCCCACGTGGGCACACGCGATCCACTCAGGCACACAGAGGACATGCCCATGTGGGCACACGCGATCCACTCAGGCACACAGAGGACATGCCCATGTGGGCACACGCGATCCATTCAGGCACACAGAGGCTCACACGTGTGGGCACACGCGATCCATTCAGGCACACAGAGGCTCACACGTGCGCTCTGGCCCCGGAACCCGGCCACAGGGATGACCCGACCCCGTCTCTGCGCCCCCACGGGGTCCTGGCTCCAAGTCCCCAAGGAGGGTCTGGGCAGGATGGGGGTCCCTGAGGACGGGGGGCCCAAACACACACCACTCACAGTCCTGGCCTCTCTGTCCAGCAGCCACTGGCTCACAGACCCCTGAGCCGGCCGGAGCACGCAAGGCAGGGGTCCCGTGAGTTGGAACAGAGGATGACGGGGCAGACCCTGGGGCCCCCTGGCCTCTCGGTCCTGAGGGCCAAGTCCAAGGGACCCACGGCCAGCAGGGACCCACCCAATACGGGCACGTGAGCCGAGGGCCACCAGGCTCCAAGCAGGGCGTACAGACGGCTGGGACACACCGGCAGTGACAGCAGGGAGGGGAGCACCCATGTGCACACATGTGTGTGTGGGGCCTGCACCAGGAGGGGCCGAGGGTAAGCGGGGGAGGGAGGCCCAGGCAGGCCACCTCCAGAACCCCGGAGGGTCTCCCTATGAGACCCACTCGCTCCCCCAAGGCCATGATCTGCCTGCCCCATGTCCGGCCCCAGGGGCCTGGGGGTCCCTAGCTGCCCCCGCGATAACGACTCTGTAGCTTATCAGCCCCTTCCAGGACCAGCGTGGGCGCGAGAGCCATTCCATCCCCCCGTCAGCTGGCCGTGAGAGTGCCCCACTGCCCGAAGGGGAGACGCGGGGACTGTCCACAAGCACGCAGCCTGCAGCAATGAGCTGCGGGCAGGGCAGCACAGGGACACACAGGAGCCGGCCTGCCTCCCAAGGACCGCAGCCAGCGAGGGCCTGGGAGGTGTGACCTTGCCCCGTGACCCTGGGACTGCGGGCGGGAAGGGTGCCAGCCGGGGTCAGAGGGGCGGCACCTGGACTGGGGGCCGGCCAACCAAGAACCAGAACTGCCCGCGGTCCTGCACTCAGACCGCGCCTGGGCAGAGGAGGCCTGTGCCCCGAGCTAGCCACAGAGCTGGGAGGAAGTCAGCAGGCACCGAACGCCCCATGGGAGCCCAGCTCAGGCCGGGGGCTGTGCCCGGACACCTGCCCACCCTTCCAGCCTGCGAGGGAGGCCCAGCAGGGCCTCGGATGCTCTCGGACACCCCGGGCTCTGCGGTGCACTTGGCCTGCGGATTCTCCCGTCCCCCTGGGCGCCCATTTGCAATGGTGGCCCATGGCACGAGCTCCAGCCTGCCCAGCTGCCTGGGTCCAGGCAGTAGCGGCCAGGTGCCAAGCTGCACCCACACCAAAGTCCTAATGCCCCCAAATCCGCCACCACTATGATCTCCTTACTGGGTAAAAGGCACAGCCCCAGGCCCTCTTACGCTCAGGGCCAAAGCCCCGGACCGCTTCTGCCTAGGTCACCAGGCCCGGCCCCTCCTCACACACAACCCAGACGCCACCCCCCTGGCCCAGGACCCTCCAACGGCTCCACCTCCTGGGACAAAAGTTCAGAGGCTTCTCTGGGCTCTCTGATTCCATCTCTACCCTTTCCCCTGGCTGGTTCAGCTCCAGCCACACAGGAGATGCGAGCAGCTCTGGGGGGAGGCCTCAGACACGTTAGTCAGACAGAACTAAGATGCAAACCTGAGCATGCAGAAGCTGACGTCTCCCAGGCAAACTCCCGTGCATCCTTCACGACCCCCTCTAGAGAGCCCAACCCAGTGACGCCAGAGCAAACCAGTGGTGCTTCTGCTGCGCCCCCGCTGCCTCCTGCGGCCCCCACACCCCACTCACGCCATCCCCTCCCTGACAGCCCCCCCACACCCCACTCACGCCATCCCCTCCCTGACAGCCCCCCCACACCCCACTCACGCCATCCCCTCCCTGACAGCCCCCCACACCCCACTCACGCCATCCCCTCGCTGACAGCACAGGCAGGCGTGACCACGCCTGTCAACCATGAGTGACCGACCCTGCCACGCTTTATCAGCACCACTTTACGGAGAAGGCCCAGAGGGGATTCAAGACTCTGGTCTAAAGTGACACAGACGGTGGTCCACCCAGTCCCTCGGACCCCAAGCACCACTCTCCAGCCCGGGGGCTGGGCCTCACACAACCCTGCCACGCCAGCGACCAGCAGGAGCCAAGCGTCCGCAGACAGACAGCCAGTCAGACGGACGGAGGGACGGACAGACGACGGCAGGCAGGAGGGAGATTAGCTCTGAACCTCTCGCCCCACCGGCCAGGTTTCAACAAGACAGCCTCAGCTGCAGAGGAAGGAACCAGGTCTCAACACAGGGCATCGCCTGGGGCTGAGGGCCCCCCCACGCTGCAGCCAGGCACTGGGTCCAAAGGAAACCCGGGTTCTGTCCAGCAGTGGGAGGCGGCGGCCTCTGCGGCACTCAGAGCGGACGTGGGGGGACAGGAACACACACCGCCCCGGCCTGGCCTCAGGCTCCCTCGAGGGCTGCTCCACGCCCAGGAGTAGGCCCCGGGGTGGACAGACACGCACAGCAGGGCTCCCCTCCCCTGGGAGTCGGGACGGACCCCCAGAGGGGCATCCAACAAGGACGACTCTGAGTCTCAAGTGCAGGGAGCAGGCAGATAGATGTGTTTTCGGAAAACACTAACTCAGCCCACAAACACTTTCCGAGGCCACAGCGGTGCCTGCTGCTCTGCGTTTAGCAGCAAACGAGGCCTCCAGCCAAGCCCACCGAGGTCTTGCTCCTGGGTCCCCCTGCCCTAGGAGCAAGAGCCCACCCGACCGGCGGTGTCGGCCAAGGGTCCCAGCGGGGAGCAGCACTTCCATCTCCGACGCGGCCCAACATCCTTCCTTCCATTTCACCAACGAGGAAACCGAGATAAACAGGGAGGAAGTAACACACTCCAAGTCACAAAGTTCACGCGGCAAGGCCGGGACGGGCAGGCCACAGGGCTCTGAGCAACCCCCTGGCCGTCGCTGGCACCCACCTTCTGTCCAGGGACACAGACGAGGGAAGCGGGGAGGCCCTGGCTCTCCTCCCCACGTCCGAGACCCTCCAGCTGGACCCTGGAAGGTCGTGGCCCACCTAGCCTCCGTCTGAGCCCAGAGTGGCCTGGCACTCGGCACCCAAGGCCCCCACCTCCTGCCCACCCCCCGACCTTGATCCTGGGCAGAAAGTCCGGGAGCAGGGGTGGGGCAGGGGCGGCTCTGCCACCTCCCGTGGACTCTGGCCCCAATCAGAGCTCTTTTTCCTCAATCCAGGCGAGGAGGGGGTAAGTGAGGAGCCATCAGGCAGACCAGCGCTCCCGCAGGAGGCTCCGTGTGGGGGGCGGGGGCACCTTGGCGGTGGACCAGGGATGGGGACAGACGGGCGACGGAGGAAGGACCCCAGCTGCTCCACGTGGAGAGGGGCCCAGCTCTGGCCACCCCCTTCCCCAGGAGCGGAGCTGGTGTAAGCTCACGAGGAGGGCCAGCGTGGTCACGTTCCAGACCAGCACGTCCCAGGCCCAGGCAGCAGAGGAGACGTCAGGTCAGCAGGAACGGGCCCAGAGGAGCTGCCTGCCGCCAGGTGCCGGCCAGGCCCATTCCCGGCCTCCCCTCCTTCCAAGGTTAATTATTCCTAGAGCAGCTGACCACACCCCCCGTGCTCACCTGGCGCCTCACCAGCAGACGGGCCACCCAGCCAGAGGCCAGCGGAGGAGCCTGGCTGTGCCGCCAGATCCTTCTGAAACCTGTCAGGGTGGGTCCTGACCCACCGCCCACCCAGCAAACTCTAGCTTATCCCTTAAAGCCTAACAACATCACCTCCTCTTTGCAGCCTCCCTGACTTCCCCAGGCAGTGAGAGGTGAGGCAACTGAGACCTGGAAAAGTGACTGGCCAGCCCAGAGACACCCGGCCTCCCCGCTCAGAGCTGACACTCATTCTCACCGATCAGCTCTGAACACAAAAAAGCCAGAAAGCAGAATGAGCGGCGCTGAATGCATGGGAAGGGGGTGAGGGTCACAGGATCCTGAGCAGTGGCCCGAGGGCCACGCTGGGGCATCCCACGGAGAATGCGCATCCCATGGATGCACCGGCCCTACGGAGAATCCCAGGGCACAGGGTACGAACTGGCCTCGGAGCACCCGCAAGCCCCGCCCAACCTCCATCTGCAACGCTCCAGACTCCCCCTCACGCTGCTCACCCCCAAACTGCCTCACCATCACACCCCAGGTGAGAACCAGAGCTGGGCAGGTGGGCCCGCCGGGACTGACCGTCCGGCCAACCCTCAGCCGACTTCCCAGCTCCCACAGCCCCGGGCCTGCCCCCTCAGCAGGGAGAGGACAAGGAGCCATTTCCTGAGGAGCGGTCCCCAGCTCAGGGGAAGGAGGCCAAGGGCGAGAGGCCGACACTTCCAGCAGCCAGAGGGCCCCAGGGAAACCACGGCAGGGGAGACGGGATCTGCCCAGACACGCAGCGAGCTGGCCAGGGAGCAAACTGGACTGTCCACCCGGCCTGGGCTGCAGCCCTGCGAGACACAGGCTCTCCTGACCCATGCAGGTGGGGTGGGGGCGACCACCTGCCCGCCCAGGTGTGGCAACCACAGAGGGGCTTAGGGGATCCCCGAGAGCTCAATCAGGCATCTCCAGGAAGTGACAACCTCTGCTGAGGGCACCCCAAAGCTGCTCCAGACAAAGCTGGGTCACGGGGACGCACAGCAGGTGTGTCTCCAAGAAGGAGGCCCACCACCACTCGGACCCCAGCGTTGACCTTCTTCTGGGCCCTCATCCGCCAGGGCACCTTGGGCACATCCCTCAAGCTCCCCAAGTCTAAAAGCCCCACCCCCAAACGTGGACCGCAGGGCCCCTCCACTTGAGGGGCGGCTCAGCCAGGTCACCACCATGTGACCACTGCTGCCCAGTAACCCCAACACCCGGCCCGGCCTCTCAGGGCCCAACGGCCGGCAAGGTGGGTGCTCTGGACAAGAGGCCGGGATTCTCCGGAGAGCGGGGGCCAGGCTGGCCCACCAGCCCCTGGAGAAGGCCCTGGGCGCGCCCTCCATGGTGCGGGGTGAGCTGCCACGACAGCAGCCACTGGTGACCTCCACCCACTCCTCAACCCCCAGCGCGTTCCTGGACGGCTGGGGCCGTGCGTGCTCCCGGCCAGCCCTCCGCTGCTTCTTCAAGGCAACGCTGTCACCCGACGCCCAAGCCCAGCACCCCATCCCAGAGCCCACCGCCCCGCGTCCTGCACACACACACACGAGGGGGCGACTGGGGACGGCCTGGCTGGAGCTGGCCGGGGACAGCACGCAGCTTCTGGAGGACACGGGCCCACAGACGGGCACCGAAGGGACTGGGACAGGGACCCCCAGGTGGGGGCTCGGGGCCAGCTGCCCAACTGGTGCCCGCTCCCGAGGCCGGAGCAGAAGGCAGCCGTCCGTCAAGGGCGCGTGAGCACAGCGACTCCGGCCACCTGGGCTGTCACCACCTGACCTCTGCCCGGGGCCAGCGCGGACACTTAAGCTAAATTGGTCAATTACGGGCCACTTAGACCCGTCCCGGGGCTCCCGGCCTCCCTCTGCTCAGCACGGCAGCACCAGGAAGCTGGTTGAATCAGTAACCTCATTACAGCCCCGCAGCCACGCCTGGGGCCAGCTTTGAACTCCGCGGGGGCGGGTCCGTGGCTGCTGCAGGGTTTACTCGCGGCTGGCCCAGGCCCAGCTCGCTCCCCTCTCCATCCCCTCCCTTCCGTGCCAGAGGCTCCAGACTCAAGACAGCCGCAGCCTCCACGAGGACCCGTCACAGCAGCCCCGTGCCCCGCGCCCAGCCAGAAACCATGCAGCTCGGATGAGCCCACACGAGGGGCTGGGTCCTCTCCTGGGCCCATGCGCAAGGAAGGCACAGCTAACTCCAGCCCAGGGACCCAGCCTGAGCCCCTAGGAAGCCACGTGGGGTCCCCAACCCCGGCCCAGGCTTGGGCCCACTCACAGGGGCACCGGCCACGTCGGGCTTCAAGCCCACCCAGGACCCTCCCCACTCCAGCCCCTGCCTGCTGCCGGCTCACCCTCTGCGCAGAGCTGGCGGCCTAACCCCGATCCCCGACGGCCCGGGGCCCCTCCCTGTCCCAGTGTCAACCAGCTGCCTCTCACACAGTAGCGCCTCTCCCAGCTTAGGCCACGCAGGCCCGGGGGCCAGGCCTCTGGGCGCTGGTCTCAGCTGACCCTGCTCCGGAGGGCCCACCCCCACACCTGTTGCAAGCCCGCCTCTCCGCCAGAGTCCGCGCCAGAACCGGCTCCAGCAGGAAGCCTGGCCACCCCCACCGCTCACGCCCAGCTCTGCGGGGCGGCGGGGCCCGTCCAGCACCGGGCAGGTGCTCCCCGGGTGCTGAGTGGACCAGAGCCAGCCAGCAGGCCTGAGGCCTTCTAAGGAAGACCTCGTGGGGACTGTGCTAGAACCAGCTGGGAAGGCCGGGCCTGGGTGCGCGTGTGCGCATGCGTGTGCAGCTGTTCGTATACACGGATGTGTGTACGCCTCTGCACCTGTGTGCACAGACGCGTGGGGCGTGCAGTCACGAGCACGTGTGTGTGTGTGTTCGGGGTGGGGAACACGGCGAAAAGCGAGGCCCCGCCCTGCTCTGGGGACCAGGTGTGGCTGCCCGCCCCCCAGCACCCACCGGGGCCCTCAGGGATTTGCTGCGGACAGCTCCGCCCTGGGGGGTGAGGGAGGGGACCCCAGGCCACAGGGGTCCTGAGGCTGCGCCTTGAGCTGTGACCCAGCCCGTGGTTCTCCACCCTCGGCTCTGGCCCTACCCCCAGCCAGGGACGACCCGGGATGAGGACCTTCCAGGGAGAACGGGAGAGAAGGAGGGCAGTGAAGCTTCAAGCCCCGTCAGGTCTCCCAGAACAGAACGCTCACCCGAGGGCCCGGGACACCTAACAGGCCCCGGGGAGGCAGGACAGGGCACAGACGCAGGGCCCACCAGGCAGGTGGTTTCTGAAGACGCCCCCTGAGGATCAGGCGGTCGCGGCCCGTCCCTGGACACGGGGCCCAACCGGAGCTGAGAAAAGGCAGGCGGAACTGCCCAGAGGCGAGCCCAGCCCGAAGGCCCCCACAGCTCCACGGGCCCGTCCCTGCGAGGATGTCACGGGGCTAGAAACCCAGGCCCAGGGACACAGCAGGCACCCAGGGGATGGCACCACTGTGTCCTCGGGTGGGCAGCACAGGGCCCTGGATGTGTCGTAAGAGGCATTCAGAGACACGGGATAGACGGGGGCTACGGATGAAAGGGGGCCCTGCGCAGGCACCAGGCTCACCTGCCCCGCTCACGCAGGGACGCGGGGACACACAGATGGAGGGACGCGGGACAGCCGGCGGCGGGCGGGCCAGGCGGCCGGAGCGCGGCACACAGGGCCGCGGCGCGCACGTGCGTCCCCACTCTCCCCTGCGTCGGCCCGGGCCGATTTTATTTAGCTGCTTTCTGCTCCATTTCACGCTCATTCCGCTGCTGAGCTAGACAATTGCTCTGTAACTCTAGGGTGCAATTTCCCAGTCTGTGAGGCGCTGGGGCACGACTGCTCGAACATCCCGCACCAGGCTCTCGGTGGGCGTGCAAGCCAGGCCCTCGCCCGCCCCCTCCCAGGGGCCGCGGAGCAGGGCCCCAGCTGGGCTGCGGGAGCCCAGACCAGGCGCCTCATCTGTGCTCCGAGCGTGGAGGACAGGGTGGGGCCACCCCCTTTCCCGCGTCTGCTGCACGGCCGCCACAGCAGCAGCTACGCCTCTGCTTCATGGTCCTGTTTTGCTCCATCACTGGACATCCGGGCCCCCTGACCCCCGTCATCAACCCAGACAGGGTACACAGGGAGGCTCTGACCACAGGCCGCACCTCTGAAGGAGGCCGTCAGGGAGACACAATCGACTGCCTTCCCCTGCACCCAGCAAAGGCCGGCGCGCGCGTCCATTTTACAGATGAACAGTTGAGGCTCCGATAGGCCGGCAGGCAGGACACACACACAGGCTGCAACGACAGGGGACCCGATCCCCAGAGGCCTGGCCACCAGCCCACAAGAAGACACAGCCCCCCAGGAAGGGGCAGCTCCAGGGTCCCCGGGATACACCGGGTCACTCGAGAGGGTGCAGGTCGGGGGAGCAAGGGACAGAGGGGCCTGCGGACAGGAGAGTGAAACCGGAGCTGTCCCAGCACGAGCAGGGCAGGCGGGGAGAGGGGAGGGGACTGGCCCTGCCCCCTGACCACAGCATCCAGGACACAGATCTGCTCAGTGTACGCCAGGGCAAAAGACTCGAGGGGCGCCCACCGGCGGACACCAGCCCCACCAGGCACCGGGGCCCGCGAGGGTCCAGGCCCCTGCCCGTACCTGAGCCTGCCAGCAGCCGGCTCCCGTGGGAACAGACCAGTAGGTTGGGCACCTCAAGCCCCTGGCCACTAGGGCCAGCTGCCATGAACTCTGACAAAACCAGGGGCAGGCGGAAGAGGGAAGGAGGGTCAGGTCTGGTCCTGGGCCAGCTCACGGGCCTCTGCCCTGGCCTGTGCATGGCAGCTGAGTCAAGCTCGGGAGCTCTCTGCTCCTACGGGACGCGCCAAGCTCGAGCCCACCACCCGCTGCGGAAACAGGCCAACTGTGGAAAGAGCTCAGGCAAGCCGGGAAGGTGGAACTCTGCAGGCAGCTTCCACAGGCTCTGGGCGGGCCTTCGGGGCCTTCACCCCCCCACACACACACCGCCCCCCAAGTCTGCCCCACCCTGCCTCACCAAGGGCCCTGTCCTGATGCCGGATGCCACGCACACCAGCCCCATTCTGCACGCACATTAATTCCACAACCAGCCCCTGGGGCCTCCTCTCCCAGGATGACAGACGAGGACCACCACCGGAAACTCGCCCCAGAGCCACACGGAGGCGGGGGCCAGGGCGGGGGAGGCCAGGGAGGGCGGGCGGAGGGCCTCCTGGAGGAGGCGCAGCTCCCTGCAGGCCCTGAAGGACAGGCGCAGCTGGACGAGCTGGTAGAGCTGGAGCCGGCCCCCAGCGGCCGCCCCGGTGTGCGCACGGCTGCCCGTTCAGCTCTGCCAAGCCCCAGCTCAGAACCGCCCGGCCCGCCCCCCGTGGCCCTTCCCGAGGGTCCCCAGCGCGTCCCACCGTGTCCAGGCAGAGTGGGTCAGGGCTACGCACTGGGCCCAGGCGCAGCGGATAGGCGTCCAAGTCCAGGCCGGCAAGGCGATGGCCACAGCCACGGCCAAGCCCATCCGAGGGCTGTTTTTCTCACCCTGACACTTCCCCCATCAACACACAGAGCCCCCTCTGGAGTTTACCAAAACAAACGCCCCAACAGTCCCAGGGCCCAGGCCAAGACGGGACTGCCTCGGCAGGCCGGCCTCCAAGCCCGGCCTCCGCAGAGTCACGTGACCCTGTTATTTCGGGAGGCCCGAGAATGTGCTCTATTTTGGGTCCCGAGGGCTCTGATGTTACCAGATGCCCCTCATCCGGGCTCCGAGCTCTCCCAGGTCCCCAAGAGCTGCCCAGAGGGCGATCAGTGGACCTACTGTGCTGTTACTGCGCCCTCCACCCATCCCCAGGCAAACGGGCCACGAGCAGCCAGGGGTCTGGGGTCTGAGACCTCGAGACTGCAGACTCAGCCTTGCAGCCCCACCAGCCAGACTGGTGCCAGCACAGGCCTTCTCTCAATCGGCACAGGCGCTGGTCAGCCGTGGGCAGCAGGGGCTGCCGTGGACAAGTTCTTGGGCCCAGATCCGTACCTTGGGCTCGTCCCTGCCCTGCCCTGCCCTCACGGGGAGGCTTGGCAGCTGGGAGACTCCCGGGCAGGTAAGAGCAAGGACCCAGGCCCGCCACACCCCAGGCAGTAGGTGCTGGAAGGACCAGGCCCTCTGCCCAAGGCCCCGAAAGTGGATGGACAACCGTTAAGGGGCAATGCCGCCTGCCCAACTGCTCCAGATCTGCCCCGGGCAGCCAGCCACGCCTGGACAGGCAGGGCCTTCCGACACTCACCCCCCACGAGGGATTAGGCCGTGTTGACAAAAGGGCTTAGGCAAGTAGCCGCTTAAATGGACCTTCAACTCCACTGGACTTCAGAGCTGGTCACAAGCTTAGAAAAAAAATAAAGTGTAATCAGAGTCCAGGGCTGTCTGCTCAGGCCTGGGGCATGGGCTGCCTGGGAGGCCGCAGGCCGGGTCAGAGAGAAGCCCCCACCCCCAGCCTCCTTGCCGCGATGGGAGGGCTGGGGGGAACATAACACCCGTCCAGGTTCCTGGGACACAACTTTTCCTCCCTGTGGGGACTCCAGCACAGCCAGCCTGCGGCAGGGGCCCTCCATGGGCCCACTCCTAGGACCCTGCCAGCATGTCAGGGACGGGGACCCGTCCGGCTCCACGGCACCCAGGCAGGGCCCTGCCTCATCGGGGGGCCTGGGAGAAGAGCAGAGACAGAGTTGAGCGCTCCTGTCCCAGGGGGCGCCTCTGTGCGTGTACACATATGTGTAAGACTTTAATAGCGACAGGAGAAGTTGTTGGCCTACATAGGGACGCCCCCCAGCCAGGCCCAGCAGCAGCAAGTCAGAATCAACTCAGCTTTCAATCCATACACACGGCGTCACCACGGGCTGGGGCTTCAAACCCCAAACCATCACTTTGTAGCCGCTGGTCTCAACCAGTTGTCTCATCCGCAAAATGGACGTGCGTGCCCGCCCTGGAGGCTCTGAGAAGGAAGGAGAGCGCCCAGCCTGGCGCCTGCGGAGGCCTGGACCGCGCAGGGTCACGGAAAGAGTCTTCTTGGACCCGGCGAACTTAGAAGCCCACCCCGGTCACCATGTCACACGCCCCTCTGCGCAGCTGCCAGGAGTGCTCAGACCCTCACCCAGCCATCCCGGGAAGCCCGGCCGGCTCCACGCGGCTCCCCTCCACCTCCCCATCTCAACAAACGTCCCCGCAGCTGCGCCGCGTTCTGGCGGCCAACCGGGTGGCCAAACTGCACCCCAGGCTGCCAGGGGGTGGGCAGGCAGGAGCGGCAACAGACCGCGGGTTTCATTCATAATCAGCTGTTTTAATTTCCATTCAGCACAAATCCTTCACCCAGCCTGACAGCCCGGCTGCCGGCCCCACCGCCAAATTAATATCCTTCCCGGGCTCATTTATAAAGTCTCCCCACCCCCTCCCCCTCCCCTGCCTCTCACTGGTTCCCAAACCCGCGGGAGGACAGCGGGCTGGGGGCACCTGGCCATGCCCCCTCCTCCTTTGTGGGGCCAGAACTGGAGCTGGAGAGTGGTCCAGGGCAACGGAGCCACTGGGCGCGATGGCAGCGGAAGGACGGGGAAGCCGGCCCTCAGACCCTCCAGGGTGTCCACCCCAAGAGCAGGGCCAGCTCCAGGGAACGCCAGGAGAACACTCGCGTGCGCCAGAGTGAGGGTCCCCGTTTCTGGAAGGGGGCCTCTCCGGGTTTGATGGTCCCGGTCTTAAGGCCCTTCGGCGACCCTACCCACTGGCGCCCGGGCGGCTCTGGAGGAGGAGGGGTCCCGAGCGTTCCAGGGCCGGCGGCCTGCTGGACTCCGCAGCCCGGGCGGCGGCGCAGAGGCCGTCCCGATGCCAGGGCGGCCGGAGGCTGGGAGCGCACAAGTTGCGCCGCCCCGCTGGAGCTGGGCGCCCGGGCGGGGGGCGCCAGCTAACGCCGGGCGGGGCCGGGAGTCCCCCCCGCCCCGGTCCAGCCGACCGGCCGCCCCTCCGGCCCCGCTGCCCGCCCGCTGCCCGCTCCAAGTCGGCGGCCCGCCGCGGCCCGCGAGCTGCCCGCCGCCCTCGCCCGCTCCGCGCCCAGCCGGCCCGGGGAAAAGTTGCCCGGCCCACCCGCTCCCGGCCCCGCGCCCCAACTCCGCGCGGGCCGGCCGGGGGGCGCGGGGCCGGGCGGGGCGGGCCGGGGGCCCCGCGCGCGCCGGGGACGCGCCCCGCCGCCGCCCGCGATCACTCACCGAGCGGCAGGAAATGTTTGGTGTCCATGTCTGCGGCGACCTCGCGGCGGCCCCCGGCGCGGCCGGCCGGGCCCGGGCGGCGGGAGCCGGCGGCGGCGGCGGCGGCGGCGGCGCGCGGAGGCCGCGGCGCGGCGAGTTGTTGCAAAAGTCGCCCAACAATGTAAACTACTTGTGCCGCGCGCCCCCGCCGCGCGCGCGCCCGCCCGCCCGCGCCCCCGCCGCGCGCGCCCGCGCCCCGCTCCGACCGCGGCGGCGCCGGCGGGGGGCGGCGGGGGGCCCGCGACGGGCGCGGACTCGGCGCAGCGCCGCCACCCGCCCGCCCGGCCTGCGCGCGCGCCCAGCCCCGCCCGCCCGGAGCGCGCCCCTCGCCGGCCCCCCGCCCCAACCCGCCCTCCCGGAGCGCAACCCCCTGCGCCCCCGCGCCGTCCGGAGCGCGCCCCCCGCCCCCTGCGCGCGCGCCCAGCCCCGCCCGCCCGGAGCGCACCTCCCTCCGCCCCCCCCGCCCCCTGCGCGCCGCCCCCCCCCGCCCCGCCGTCCGGAGCGCGCCCCCTTCCCCCGCGCCGCCCGCCCCGCCGCCGAGTTGCAGGCGAGGGAGCGCGGTGCAAACTTGCAAGTTTTCCTCCGCCAGGGGTTCCCGGGAGTCGCTCGGGGGCGGCGGCGCGGGGGCGGGGGGCGCGGGCGGGGCGGGAGCAGAATTCCCTCCCCGGCCTGCCACCCCCCCCCCCAAAAAAAAAAAACCACCGGGCGGAGCAGGCGGACAGCGGCCGGGCCATTGTCTGGGCGGCCACACAAAGCGGCCGGCCGCGCGGCGCGCAGAGCCTGCCCGGCGCCTGGGGAAACTGAGGCCCCGGGTGGCACAGGCTCGGCTCCGGGGTCTAGTGTGGGGTTTCATTTTCTGGAGCCCCCATCTGGCCCCCACTCCCACACTCCGGGCGCCCCCAGCCCCGCCCCCACGGACGGCTAGCTAGGCTCCCCCCACCCCGGGAAGGGGGGCTGGTTGGGGAGGGGGCGCCCCGGCTTCTGGGAGCACCAGGCTCGGGACCAGGCGCGGCAAGCTGGGTGCTGACTCTGTGGCCAGGTGGCTATTTTTACGCCTTGGACAGTTCTCTGCCCTGACTTCTAAATTCATGACGTGTTTGTTTAAAAGCGAAAGGACGGATGCCCGTCCTGACAGCTCGGGGCAGCTGGAGTTGGGGCTCCTGCGTGAGTTACCTGTGTGGACCTGGGTCTCCTGACCCCGGCCCCACCCCAGGCTCGCTGCCCTGCTAGGTCCACTCCTGAGGCGCTTCCCCACGTCACCCGGGCCGCACATGTGACCCCTGGGCCAGGGGCACTGATGGGAGGGCCCAGCCGGCGGCTCAGGGACAGACACAGCCCTGGACTACAGGGGGGCCCTCCTGCCTCGGGCACCATTGCCACCTATGTGATCTCCAGCCTGCCTCCCCAGCCCCCTTCTGGGCTTCACTTTCCCCTCTGTGGAATGGGCACACAACAGGACCGCCTCCCCATGGACAGCCAGGGGCTGGATCCCACAAGGCCACTGAGACCTGTCCTGCTGCAGAGAGAGGCCCTCGGGCCACTGGGAGCATCCTGGGCTGCGGGGCGGCGGGGGGGGGGTGTCAGGTAAGTTCTGGTTGGGGAGCCCTCCCTCCCCTGGCACAACCACAGGCCATGGCCCAGGCTTGCCCTGTCCCCCTGGCTCCTGTCTGATCCCTGCCTGCCTTTCTCCCCTACTCGAGAAAGTCTGGTTTTTGCTGGCTCCTGAGCCCCCTGCCCATCTGCCCCTGCCTCCAGCCGTGGCCGGTGTAAGACTGGTCCTCATCACTGCCGTCCCAGCAAACCCACTCCCCTCTTCACCCCACTGGCCACCCACTTCTAAAGCCTGTTTCCTTCCGCCAGGGCTGGGGGCGGGCAAGCATGCAGGATGAGCAGGAGCAAACGCAGGTGCTGACACATCTGGGGTGCGCGCCTCATGCCAGCCCCCGTCTTCGGGCCTGTCTCCATTGCCCCTGGCACGGCCTTCCCTCTGTGCACCATCAGTGGCCCGTCTGAACTCCATCCTCCCAGCCTGTCCTCCTGACCTGAGTCAGACCTCGCCACTGCCACCGGAGATGAAGAGACCCTCGCCACTCGGGAGAGGAGACCACCCAGTACCATGGCACCCACTTCTTGGCTGGGCAGTGGGCACTGCTAGCCCACCTGACTAAGGAGGGCAGCCAAGGCCGGGAGAGATGACGGCGTGGAGCACCGTCACTCTGCAGCGAGGATGAAGCCAGCATTTTGGGAACGTCTGGGTCAGCGAGGGTGTGGACCCGCACAGGCCCCCAGCCCCCAGTGGCCTGTGTGAAGCACTGCCTTCGCACCACATCCCGTGCGGACAGCCAGCCATGCTCTGCGAGTGGGGGCGGGGTGCCAAGGAAACGCAAACTGTTCCTGCGTCCATTGCCATGGGTCGGTCATTCATCCGACAGACATCTCTTCAGCCCTTGCCAAGGGGCGAGACCGTGTGCTCCAGTCTAGGTAGTCAGGCAGAGGTGTGGTCCCAGGTCAACAGGCATGGGCTGGCTCCCAGTTCTTCCTATTCCCAGCCGTGTGACCTAGCCAGGTCCCTCCTTCCCTGTGCCTCAGTCTCCTCTTCTGTAGAGTGGGCACGGTCACCCTGTGCCACTGAGTCACGGGAAGACTGAATGAGGTGAGGCAGGGAGAGTCATGTAATCACGTGGACCACAGCCTTGTCTAACTCAATGAAACTATGAGCCATGCCGTGTAGGGCCACCCAAGATGGATGGGTCGTGGTGGAGAATTCTGACAAAACGTGGTCCACTGGAGAAGGGAATGGCAAACCGCTTCAGTATTCTTGCCTTAAGAACCCCACGAACAGAGGATGAGTTGGTTGGATGGCATCACGGACTCAATGGACATGAGTTTGAGCAAGCTCCGGGAGTTGGTGATGGACAGGGAGGCCTGGCGTGCTGCAGTCCCAAAGAGTCGGGCACGACTGAGCGACTGAACTGAACTGAGGGAGAGTCTGGCCCCAGGAGAAGGAGCTCAGTCCTGAGAGTTCCTGCCACTGCAGTTATCAATATGATTATGAGATGATGAAGTGGGCACTCTGGGAGCCCCAGCCCAGGGTGGGGAACCTAAGAGGCACCCACAAGGGTGTGGGAAGTGGTGGACAGGCCGGAAGTGTTAGGACAGTGACCGAAGGGCCAGGATGTGTCAGGCCAGGGGCCCACAGCTTCTGGGCACGGCTGTTTCTTGAGCTGGGTTTGAAGAAGGGAGGTTTTCATCGGATCGAGGCAGGGCTGAGGGCACTCCAGGCAGAAGGACCAGCACGAGCTCTCGCCCGGGGCGGGGAGGTAGCCAGCCTGTTGAAGGAACAGCCTTCAAAAGCCTTGGCAGGCAGGTCGGAACACGCCGGGCGCTCATAGGCAAGCTGGTCCTAGAGGCCTCGAAGCCTGAGTTCGAGCACCTGAAGTCGCCTGCCTGTGACGGTGGACACCCTGGGCTTCCCAGTCCTCCCCCGCCCCTTGCCCCAGGAAACTCAGAGACTCCGTTTGGAACTATTGGCGCCTGGAGCCAGGGAGACAGGCACAGGCGAACTTCCACGTGGGTTCCTCGGGGCCTCTGTTCCCAGGAGAGGCCTCCGACGGTGTCTCCAAGCCCCAGCCTCAGCCAGGACCCCGGGAGGCCGCGGGGGCAGTGGAGTGCGCACGTGTCCGGAGCCCCACAGGTGCCACACAGCTCCCAGCCTCATCTTGCCCGTGGCAGGGGGCCGGGAGTGGTGGGGTGCCGGGGTGCTGCAGGAGCTGGCAGGCGTGGAAGGGGAGGGCAGCGGCCGCGGAGGGAGGCCAACACCAGCCTCCTTGACGGAAATGTGCTTGCCCTTGTTACTTCTGGCCCTCGCTCCCCCCTCTAGCGGGGGCTCTTTGGTGCAAACGATCCCACAGGGCCCCGCCCGGGACGGTGGCTGCCCCATTTGGAGTCTCCAGGTCCCAGCTAACCATGGAAAAACCCGCCCCCAGCCTTCCCGCCGTGTGTTTCTGCAGCCAAAAGTATTTTTATAGTAATATCCATCTATTTACAACCTGGGATCTGAGAGGGTTTTGTTTTTTGTTTGGGTTTTTTTTTTTCCTTTTTTTTTTTTTCCTCCCTGAAGGATGCTTTTTAAGGTGCTTTGGCCTACTCCCGGTGCCTGTCTCAGCTCAGGCTTATAAACAGTCTCCAGAATCGCTTGGTGAATAATATTTTTAAAGGCCACTGTCTGCCAGGCAGGGCCCCAGAGACTGGCGTCTGGGTGGACGGCTCCCGACAGTTCCTGGGGCACCAGGGCACACCTTGGCTGCTTCCGGGGCCTTCCCTCCAAGGAGGGTCCATGTGATCCTGGGCTGATGACCAGCAGGATCTCACAGACGGGGTGGGGCCCTGACCCCCATAAACAGGGCAGGGGCTCAGGCACCCCAGCCTGTTCTCAAATCCCCCAGCCTGGAGGGCACTCTCTCACCTCCTGTGGGGGCGACCCTCTCTGTCGCTGGTGACAGCTGACTCAAGCTGGCAGGTGAGGAGGAAGCCCAGAGGGGCAGAGGGGCACCCGAGCTCGCCCAACAAGGCGGACAGAGCTGTTCCGAGTCCTGCCCTGTCTCTCCATCGTGTGGGGGAGCTCGGGAAAGCCGCTGCTCTGCACTCAGCCTGTCCTGCTTCGTGGGGAGAAGCGAGCGGACCGGGTCGGGGGACATGGTGGAGGAGGAGACGCCTTCTGAGAAGCCTCTGTCTCCCTGCAGGCTCTTGACCACTCCCGTCCACAGCAGTGGCCAGCCCTGCACAGCCAGACAAGCGTGGCCAGAGGTTAGGCTTCATCCCCATCAGATGCTCTGAAGGCAGGCTGCTCCCCTCCATCGTGTGGGAGCCTCATCCCAATCCTCTGGGAGCTGAAAGGCGGTTTGGCCAAACCAGTCCATGTGATACAGGCCTAAGGGGATGGAGCTAACTTTGTAGAGAAAGACTGGGGTTTCAGGCCAGCTCCCTGCAAGGGCTGGCGGGATCCTTCCATGCTAGGTCACTTCCATCGTGTCCAACTCTGCGACCCCAGGGACCATAGCCCGCCAGGCTCCTCTGTCCCTGGGATTCTCCGGGCAAAAAGACTGGAGTGGGTTGCCATGCCCTCCTCCAGGGGATCTTCCTGATCCAGGGATCAAATCCATGTCTCCTACGTCTCCTGCATTGGCGGGCGGGTTCTTTACCGGTAGCGCCACCTGGGAACCCCCGGAATCCTTCCAGAGGTCTCCGAAGAGATGGCCCCTCCAAACCCCAAGGGCACTTGGAAGGAGTCACAGATGCCCAGGCAGGGGACAGAAGGAGTGAGGGGCAGCTCGCAGGGGTCCAGAGAGTTCCAAGTCAGCAGAGGAAGATGCCGCTGTTTCCTGGGGTCACGAAGTCCCAGCCACCCCATCTGCCAACTCCGGCCCCAAAGACAGATTCCTGCTCCCCTGGTTCACCAGAGGCGATACAAAAACCCAGGGGAGCGGAGACTGGCTCCAGGTCATGCAGCAGCCCCAGCACCAAGGCCAACAGATTCACAGATTCACAATAAGGGTTAATGGTCGGACACCCACCCCCACTTAAAGACAACCACTCACTCAGGCCTCCAGCGAACTGCCCCATCTCCCTGCTTCTCACAGGTGTGCAGATGCTGAGACCAGGTGCAGAGAAGGGCCAGGCAGCAGAGTTGGAAACCTGGGTGCCAGGGTGGGTACCAGGAGTGGGGAGGCTGTGCCTGGCTCAGCCACCGGCTCTCCCGTGGCCCTCTCTGAACCTCAGTTTCTTCTTTAAGATGGAAGAAAAGAGCCAGCTAATCATAGAGACTTTTTTTTATTTTTAACATGAAATGAGACCATCAACAGGGAAATCAGTGTTGACGGATCCCAGGAGCAGAGGAGAAGGGCTCAGGCCGAGAGGCGCATCCTGGGGTGCCGACCCCGTCCCAGGCCTGGCTCCGAAGATGGCACGCCCCTCCCTGACTCCTCTTCCTCATGCCCTCTCCAGACGCCGCCCACCAAGCAAGAAGATAATGTGTTTTACCGGGAGCATTTATTATCGACAATTGCTCCATAAATCTCCCTCTATACACATACATATACATAAGAGGCGGATAAATACGCAGGGCAGAGCTGCCGTGCGCAATCTCCCTGATGTAGTCAACTTGCCCCCATAAAGATAACGGGAAATGATTCATAATATTTATTTGACAGACATGATATGAACCGTAATAGCCTGTTGGGATTAAAAATATCCGTACGTCTCTGTCATCCACCAATGTGGTTTAAATATTATATATGTGGCCACTGCAGCAACCGGGAGAAGGGAGCGATTATTGATGGCAGCCGTGAAGGGGAGTTGCCGTGCGCTGCAGGATGGGAGCGTGGCGACGGAATTCACCTGGGGCTCCTCGTGTCTGCGTCCAGAGAAGCTGACCCAGGAGACATTGCCCCGCACCTGGCTTACCCCCAGACCACCCGCCAGCCGGGCCACAGCTGCCCTCAGCCAGCACCATCCCAGGAGGGCCTGGCTGCAGCTTGGGGTCCGAGGAAGCAGCCACCCAGCGGAGGGCAGAGCCCTGCCACCCCACGCCCAGCAGGTTAAAAACCCTTTCCTGCTCCCCATCGCCCTCGGGATAAAGTCCAAACTCCTAAGAAAACCGGCCAGGCCCTCCCTTCCTGCCCTGAGTCATCTCCCTCCTGCCGGCACCCAGCCCTGCCCACAAAACTGCCCGATCCTGGGCAGACGGCAGCTCTGGACCGCTGTCCACACCGGCCACTCCACATTCCACCGAAGGCCCGGCCCCACCGTGGCCCCTGTGGGCAGCTGGCTGACCGCTCCCAACACGCACGCCCCAAAGCCGGGTGAGCCTCCTCTGTCGCACCAGTAGCCCACACCCTCCCGGTGCCTCCGGGAGTCCTGCTCCCTGGATGTCCCCACCGGCCTGAGAGCCCGTCAAGGCTGGGGACCTGGGCGTGGGATCACCAACTTTCCATTGCCCTACCTGGGACATTGTGGGAGCTCACGATACTCATGGAGCGGGGGCAAGGAAGGAAGTATGGTGTTGTTTTCACGGGGCTGGCTTCCTCTCTGAGCCTGGGGATGGGCTCTCAGGGTCCCTATTTACATCTCAGAACTTTTGTACTTACAAAAACACCCTTTCCCTTTCGGGGCCTCAGCTTGCCCATCAGTACAATGGGTCTCCAGTCCCTGAGTCGGGTATGTTCTCTGAGAAAGCCTTTTAGGGTTTGCTTTGGGGAAAACCCAGAGACAGCACTGAGAAAGTCTCCAGGGGATTTGAACTCCCTCCTCCATCACTCCTAGCCTGCCCCGTCCTTGCTGGTCACCAGCCCCAGAGCCCCTTCAGGACGCCCCCATCCTCAGGTCGATGATGACTGCTGGCGTTTGTTTCTCCCACTGACGAGAGTCCACGGCCCCCAGAGGAGCCACGTCTGAGCTTAAAAAAATAAACAAAAACTGCCCAGAGAAAAGGGGCTGCCCTGGAAACACGGTCGCCCGGGAGGAGAGTCAGACTTATCTGCCTACAGGGGGCCAGCCTCAGCATCCCGCCTCCCCGGGATGCGCAGCATCACCCTCGCAGGCAGGAGGGGAAGGTGAGCCCCAGCCCACACCCTGTCGACGAGCCAAAGGAGACGGCGTTCCTCCTCGCCACGGGCGTGGACCTCCACTCACTGCCCCTGGGGACACCCGCTCCTGGTGGGCCCCTGTTGGCCACTTTCCCCGCCTCCTGCTTCCAGGCGGTGCTGGCCACATGTGGGACCTGCCGGGCACCTCTGCCAGCACATTCCCAGGACAGGGGTCTCTGCTTTGTCCTGGACCGCCCCACCTCGCCCCCAGAGTGCCCAGACCCTGCATGCATGGGCTGCCCTCACCTCGCCTGGCCACTCCGCCCTCACCTCCCCCTGGGACATGAGCGTGGAGTTCCCACCTTCCCTGGGGTGAAGGAGACGCAGGATGGGGGGTGGAAACCTGGCGGTCACGGGCCCCCCGCACGGCCTGGATAGCTGCCCAGGTCCAGGAGCAGCAAGTGGGCTTAGCGGCAAGGCCGTTTCCTGCAAGGCCTTCGCTGTGGAGGGCAGGGGGGCAAGGCAGGGGCGACCCACGCACTGGTTCAGTCCCCTTTCCCTGAGAGGCCAGCCCGACTCTGCAGAGCCACAGACCCGCGAGTCAGGAGGGGACCCCCAGCTGGGGGCAAAGACAGGGCTGATCCTGGGCGCCCAGGATGGTCTGAAGGAGTCAAGTCACAGATCGCCCACCCTGGGTGAGCCACGAGGAAACCACTGGGGTGACCCGGTCATCAAGCCCCACCCGGCCCAGCCTCCAGGGTCACCGCCAGGGTCATCTCACACCCCAGGTCCCTCCAAGGGCTCTGCCCAGACGAGGTCCCAGCATTGCCCGGTTTAAGCCTCGTGGCCAGACGTTTCCAGATCGTCCCAACGTTTATATGCAGGTTTCTGTTGTCACAGGGGACTGGGCCTCTCGGTGGGGACAAGCCCGTTTCAGCCGAGTCTGCCCACACCATGCCCACAGCTGGGGAGTCGGCCACAGCTGGGTCCCTGGAGCTGAGCTGGGTGAGGGCCCGTCCCCATGAGCTATGCCCTGCTGGCTCGGCCCCTGGGTCTCAGGACTTAAGCGCTCGCTCGGGAGGGCAGAGGGGCCTCCCAGTGGGCCCTCAGGGCCGCTCAGAGCTGCCTGGGGGGCCACAGAGACACCAGCAAAGGTGAGCTCGCATCTTGCCAGCTGCACACCTGCCACCCCGGGCAGAGAGGAAGAGTCACGGCGCCTGGGGAAGCCGCGGTCCCCACGCAGCACCGCCCAGGTCTGTGTCAGGCTGTCTGCAAGAGCCGGCCGGCCCGGCTGGCCCCGTGAGTACCTGGCACGCAGCAGCCCGCCCGCTGGCCCTCTCGGCTCACCCGGCTCTGAGAAACTTTAGCCGCCCGGGGACACTGTCACCCTGATAGCCTGACCGGTGTCACTCACTGGGGTTCAGACTCAGGGGTGCCCCTGACGGCTCATCCTCCGTGCCGGCTGGCCATCCTCTCCCCAGCCTCGGCTTCCTCCGCTGTAACATAAGCCTGCCTCCCGCAACCCGCTGGTGAGTGATTCCCCAAGCCCTGCCCTGGGCATGCCCCGGCCGCCAGCGCCTCTGTGGTGCCCGGAGCTGAGCTGGCTGCGCTCCATCCTAAGGAAACAAAACTCAGGAGATGGAGTGAGGAAAGGGAGGCCCCGTGGCCACCCAGAAGGTGGGCAGCCTTGACAGACACCGGCGATCGTCTCTTAAATAATACAGCATCAGCCCCGAAAGAACACACTCACGTGCTGGAAATAAAAATGCTGGTGGTGGGAAAAAACTCCGATTATAAACGCATCCACAAAATCAGGAAAGAAGCCCCTTGCCCCGTTTGCTGCTGGTGGGGAGCCAGGTGCTTACCCACCCTCCTTTGTAATTTTCTTCGTTTTTCTATTATGAGTCTTTATCACATTTAAAATCAGAAAGAAAAAGAAATAGAGTTAACAAAAGCCTGTCTGAATGCATCTGAAACTTGATTCCTGGTGCTGAAGTGACACTGGTCCAGCTCCCGTCTCCAGCTCAGAACACCCCAGCCCACCCCCGGCCCTGTGCCGCCCCCCACTTCCGAGACAGCCTCCTGAGCCCCTGAAGCCAGGGGTCTCATCTCCTCTCTAAGCTCACCTGTCTCCTACCCTCCTCACTGTGGGGACCCCCCCCAGCGCCCCCCACCGGGCCACCCGCACCCCCCGCCCCGCCCCCACCCCAGGCGGCCCCTCCTCCACCCACATCCAGCCGGAAGCAGCCGCGTCCACGTTGTGCCGATAAGGATAGGCTCCCACTCGCCAGATCGGCTGCGAGGTTATTCATCTGATCTGCCCGCCTTGTCACTGGGCCAGGTGGGAGTAATAACACACTTAATTTCACAAGCACAGAAGGCTGCGTGTAAGTGGGCAAAATATTTGGACCACGGAGTGACAAGTGAGATCATTTCAGTGGTTTTCAAGGCTGACGCAGAAGCCACTTGGCTTCTGTTCCTGGCTGTCTGTTGCCAACACAGCTGAGTGGCTGGCTTCACCCAAGACATCCCGAGCTGCAGGACGGAGCCCTGGGCCCCGGCACCCCACAAACGGCACCCTCACTCGGTGGCGCCTCCCGGGAGTCAGCGGTCGAGGGTCAAAGGGACTGGCAGCAAGGAAGGGAACGGCTGGTCGTCCGGGCCCCCTTTCCCTCCATCTGCATGTGGCACCATGGGTGACACAGGCCCAGGTGGGCCAGACACGCAGACCAGAGAGCGGACGCAACAGGAAGCCCAGGAGAAACGCAGATGAGGGCTCAGAGAGCCAGCAGGGCTCCTGGGCTCTCTGACCAGGCGTCAGGGCTCCGGGTCTACAGGGGCCTGGATGTGGGGCAGTTCTGCAGGGACAGGAGAGGGCAGAGCCTCCTGCTGGGGAGGTCGGATGGCCGGGGGCAACCACAGGGGCTGGTGGGTGGGGCTCAGCATGCTCGGCGGTGCTAAGCGGGGAGCGGTGATTCTGCCCCAGCAAGTCGGGTTTGAAAGGCCCTCCATCTCTGTGGACAGAGTGGGTGGGAGCCCAGGGACGGGGCTCTGGGCCTGAGGGACCGCCCTGCTGACTGTGAGCTCCTCCAGGAGCACGCTCATTCTCACATGGAGACAAATGCCGTGGTGGGCCCTGTCCTGCACGGGAGCCAGGTCGGGATGCTGTGACTTGCTTTCCATCACAGCTCCCCAGGGGGAACTCCCCAGCCGTGGTCCAGGCTGGTCTGTAGCTGGAGCCTGATTCCCAGAGGGAGAAGCTGATCAACCTGGCTGGTGGAGCAGGTTGCAGGCTCCCACACCCACCTACCCCAGGTCCCCTCCCCCTCCACCTACCCCAGGTCCCCCCACATCCCACCCCAGGTCCCCTCCCGCCCCAGTCTACCTCAGGTGCCCCCCCATCCCACTCTGAGTCCTCCCCATGCCCCAGTCTACCCCGGGTCCCCCCCATCCCCATCCCACCCTGGGTCCCCCCTGCCCCCACCCCACCCCGGGTCCCCTCCCACCCCCAGTCTACCCCGGGTCAGCCCAGCTGCAGGGCCCCCGCTGCCCTGGTGGCAAGACAGCCTGTGGCCTCACCCTGCCCCGACCACCTCCAGAGGACTGGCAAGTCAAGTGTGCTAGGCAGGATTCAGGAAGCCCCCAGACCACCTGATCCCCGGGAGGTCTTCTCCCCCTCCCGCAATTTTACACACGGGACCCTGGGGCCCAGAAGAAGGGAGGGGCTCGCCCAAGGCCGGCTGCCAGGACTTGGACCCTCAGACGCTTCCAGCAGGCTCTGGAGCTGCGGGGGCTCGGCCCTCCACCCTCCAGCAGGCCTCGGGGGTCAGCCCCTCTCTGGGGTCCCTGCTGCCTGCCCTCCCTGAATGTGAGCTCTTCATCACGCCCACAGCCCCCAGGAGTGGCTTTGTCTGGACGCCGTGTGACAGCCAGAGCTGAGCGGAGGACTAACAGGATTTCTCAGCCCTGTCACTCCAGCGATCACCCCCTTCGGCCATCTGAAGACGAATTAGTGTTGACTCCCCTCCCTCCGCCCGGACGGCCAGCCCTGAGCTGCTCCTGGTGTGTCTGCATCTCCCAGTCAAGCTCAGAGCGAAGCTGGATTTCAGGCCCCGTGGGCCCAGCTCCCTGGACAGACAGCTCTCTTGTGAGCCAGGCCACCCTCTGCCCAGCTATTGGGAGCCTGTGGGGTGGGCGTGCAGAGAGAACTGGGCCTTCTAAGCCGCCCGCGGTTGGATCCCTGCTGTAACAGCTCACACATCCTTGGGGCCCGGCACCTGGGCTGCTCTGTCCCTGTTTCATCCTCACTAAGGTAAGGGCCTCAGAACCTTCCTAGTGGGCCCTTGAAAGAGTCAGATGCAGCCTGCAGAGTGTCAGGCCCATAGTAGGTGGCGATGCCTGCTGAGCGTCCCCGCTGTGCCTGGACCCGTGACGCCTACACAGGATGCTAGTTAGCTGAGTCTCTTCCTAGTGGGTCCTCTGATGGACACTGGGTTTTCTGGGTCCCATGAGGAAAGGTACTCACTAGAACTGCCTCCAGAAGAGTCTAGGATGTCTGTCTGGGGCTGCCAAGCAGTCCTGGGTCAGCATCTGGATGGCCAACAAGGCTGCACTGGCCTCGACTGGCCCAGGGGACACCCTTTAGGGTGCTGATGGCTTCAGCCCTAAGGAGCGACCTTAGGGTCTCAGTAACCTGCGTTCTCCGGGGACGCTCCCGGCCAGGGTGGGAAGACCTTTGGCACGTCCTGTGCAGCCTGGCAGACCTGGGCTCTGACTGTGTTCTCTGAGCCTCAGTTTCCTCAGCTGTAAAATGGGAACCAGTTATAGCACCAACCCCACCCCCTCGGGGGGTCTTGGGGTCAAAGAATGGGCAGAGCACACGATGAATACATCTGCTTTAAAAGTAAATAAATAAAACTCGACTGTGGGAAGGAGAAACAGAGGCTCCCAGAGGCTCCCCAAATTATCCTCATGGCTGGTTCTCTCCTGTGAGCAGTGTGCCCACACTTTTGAGCAGCACCTCCACCATCTGGCTGGCCTGCCATCCTCGCTGGGGTGTTTTCAGGAGGAGGCGGCCCCGCTGAAGCAGGGGGTCTGGCCCCACCCCTGACAGCACTGCCAGCTGGAACGCGAGAGCACAGCGCCACTGCCGGCCCGGAGCGCGTGCAGCCGGCCAGGCTCCGTCATCTCTCTGGGCAGCAGGGGACCTGGGTCAGATCTCCTGCCCCTCCCAAGATCAGCTCCGTGACTGGAGCCTGGACGAGACCCCAGCACGCCCAAACCTCCTTTCCATCCTTAATGGGGCAACAGTCTCTGCCGGGATGGCAGCAAGGAGACGGAAGCATGGCAAGCTGGGCTGTTGCCATGATTATCAGGCTTCGAGCAGTGACCCGACACCTAGACAAGGAGAGAGACAGATTTCTAAGTTCATGGAAGGAGGGACCGTTGGCAACCGCGAGGGCCAAGCATGAACACGGAGGTCCAGAGAGATGAACGGATGCCAGTTTGACCTGGACCTGGAGCAAGGGCACAAGGGGAACGCAAGGCAGGCGGTGCCACCGCAAGAGCGGGAATGGACAGACGGCCCGGGAGAGGCGGGCGGGAAGGCTGGGAGAGGCAGAGCGGTGAGTCTGAGATGGGCAGGCGGTGGAGCCCTCGGGAGGGTCCAGGCAGCCCACCGCCCTTTCCACAACAGGCCAAGGAGTCTGCTGCCTCATGGACTGGTTTCTGTCCTCCTGTCCAGAAATGAAATTATAGGTCTGACTCCTGGACCCATCCTGTTCTCTCCAGATACCCGGAACAAAGCTGCTGTCTAACAATGACCCCATGTATCAAAGTTCATGGGATGCGACTAAAGCAGTTCTTAGAGGAATTCATGATTTTAAATAATTATATTAGAAAAGAAGGAAGGCCTGAAATCAATGACCTAAGGTTTCCCCTTAGGATGATAGACTAAATCCAAAGTAAACAGAATGAGGGATAAAGAAAGATAACAACAGAAAATCACAACATAGAAATAAAGCACAGAGAAAACTGACGAAGCCAAAAACTGGGTCTTTGAACATATCCAGAGACTGACAAGCCCCACCGAGGATTGTCAAGAAAACAGGGAGCGCACGAAGATAACCAGTGTTAAAAGGTCAGCAGTACCCGCGTGAAAAGGGAGTTACTACTACAGGTCCTACAGATACTGATAACATAAAAGAGAACTTTGTGTATACAATTTGATACCCCAAAATACGGCAGTGTAGGGGAAATGGGCATATTTCTTAGAACAGACAGCATACCAAAGTTGACAGAAGGAATAGAAAATCTGATCAATCCTCCAGCTAGTAAAGAAATTCAGTTGATCAGTTCAGTTCAGTTCAGTCACTCAGTCGTGTCCGACTCTTTGCGACCCCATGAATCGCAGCACACCAGGCCTCCCTGTCCATCACCAACTCCCGGAGTTCACTGAGACTCACGTCCATCGAGTCAGTGATGCCATCTAGCCATCTTATCCTCTGTCGTCCCCTTCTCCTCCTGCCCCCAATCCCTCCCAGCATGAGAGGCTTTTCCAATGAGTCAACTCTTCGAATGAGGTGGCCAAAGGACTAGAGTTTCAGCTTTAGCATCATTCCTTCCAATGAACACCCAGGACTGATTTCCTTTAGGATGGACTGGTTGGATCTCCTTGCAGTCCAAGGGACTCTCAAGAGTCTTCTCCAACACCACAGTTCAAAAGCATCAATTCTTCGGTGCTCAGCTTTCTTCACAGTCCAATGCTCACATCCATACATGACCACTGGAAAAACCATAGCCTTGCCTAGACGGACCTTTGTTGGCAAAGTAATGTCTCTGCTTTTGAATATGCTATCTAGCTTGGTCATAACTTTCTTTCCAAGGAGTAAGCGTCTTTGAATTTCATGGCTGCAGTCACCATCTGCAGTGATTTTGGAAATAACCCCAAAACTCCTGGCCCAGATGGGTTTCGTTGATGAATTCTAGCAATTATTCAAATCTTTCATCAAATGTTTAATAAAAATATTTTTCAAAGATTTAATCAAATATCAAAATGTTAACAAATTAAATCCAGCCACATTTAAAAAGGGATACTACCTCATTGAGGTAATAGCTCAATCCCTGAGACTTATCTCAGAAATACATTGTTGGTTCAACATTTGAAAAACAATAGAATTCATGATATTAACAGGCTAGTGGAGGAAAATCATATTATTTCAAAAGAAAATATGATTACTTCAAAGGATTCAAAAAAAGCACTTGACAAAATTCACTACTCATTCATTACAAAAACTCTCAGTAAACTAGGCATAGTCAGACGCCTCCCTAAACTAACGGAGGGAATCGACCACTTGTAGCCAACATCACCCTCAGCAGTGAGAAGCTGGCTCGCTTCCCCAGGACTGGGAACAAAGCTGTTCTCTTCCTGCCCCTGTTCAACCTGGCACTGGCAGCCTGACACTGGTATGAGCCAAGATAGAAGAAAGGAAAGACAAAGCTCAGAAAAGAAGCAAAACTGTGCTCGTTTGCAGATGATGTGATTATTTACGTAGAAGACTCCCAGAAATGTACAAAACAACCCTGAGAACCAATCAATGGATTTAGTGAAGTCACAGGATACAAAGTTAATATAAAAACATCCATCATACTCACATGTTAACAGCAAATAATGGAAAAATAAAGTCTTAAAAATTCCGCTTAGGATAGCACAAAAAAGGAAAGTGCTCAGGAATAAATCTAGCAACATTTGTCCAAGATTTTTACATTAAAAAATCACAAAACAGTGCTGAAGGAAGAAAATAAAGATCTAAATAAATGGAAGGATGTACCATGTTCATGGATTGTAAGGCTGAATACTGGATAAGATGTATTTCCCTGCAATGGTTCAACACAATCCCAGTCAAAATTTCATTGGTTTCTGATAGAAGTTGACCACTAACCAGAGTCAGAGCATCAGGACGCTGGCACCCCTTGCCCTCCAGCTTGGCACTGCTGGCAGCCCCTCCCCCTCCCTCCCCCCTCCCTGCCCCTTTCTCCCTCAGGGCAGCCTGTCAACAGGCCAGGACCCCCAGCGAGCCCCCTAGAAGCAGGGCCTGGCAGGAGCACACGCCAGGCTGTGCTCAGCACGGGAACCGCCGGGAGCTGCCTGGGTGGCCCCCTCCAGTCAGGCTTGTCCTTCAGGGCTGTCCTGCCCTTGGGTGGACAGGCTTGGGGCCGCAGGTGGGGCCCCACCAGGGAGCTCTCGGCTCACACTGTGCCAGGCTCTGTCCAGGCCCACCCAGGGCCTTCCATCTGGGACTTTTCACAGCTCTGTAAGCACTAGCTTCAAAATACACCTGCCTTCCCCCTTGCCGAGAAATTAGCGTGAAGCTGAACTTTCTTTGTCTGAAGTGGACCCTGTAGCAGGGCGAGGTCCCCGGCAGGGACTCAGATGTGTGGCGCCAAGCCAAGCAGCCGCCCGCGGACACATGTTCATCCAGGAAGTGGCTGAGAACCGGAACCAGCCAGTCCCAGGCGGCTGCTGCCGCCTTACGCACTACCTCCACATGGAGCAGCTCGTGACATTCTCTTCGTTTGAAGATTGTGTGGGTCAGGAACCCCTTTGGGGGTCAGCCAGGCAGCTCTCCTGCTCCAGGGAACACTGGCGGGCTGGTCCGCACGGCTTTATTCGCAGTCTGGCCCCTCCCTGCGTGGCTGGAGGGCTGGGCTCAGGGGGACTGCCGCCCAGTCCACCTTTCCAGTGGGGTGCCCGCAGGGCAGCTAGACTTACGCATGGCCGAGGGCTCCCGGAATGTCCTAGCAGGTCTGCGGGGCCGGAGGGCTGCAAAACATCGTCTGACCTAGACTTGGGAGTCACATGGCATCGTTTCCCCAGAGCTCTCTTGGTTAAGCAAGCTGTGGGGTCCAGATTCAAGAGAAGAGGATTTGACTCCACTTCCCTCTGGGGGAAGGATTACCTTGAAAGGACTCTGCGGTTAAGAATGTTTCCTTGGTTGGCTGTGTAGTCAGCCCATGAGAATGGTGTTTTATCATCTCCATTCCACCGTCATCATGACCACCTCCACCATCACCACCTTCATCCCCACGATGGATGTCAGCGTCATCATCTTCTTCACCCCACCATCGCCATCAACACGACCACCACCACCATCATCACCACTGCCGTCATCCCCCCTTCACCGTCTTCACAGCGTCATCACTCTCCAGACCTGTGCTCGTGCCTCTCTAAGGCTCAGGCCGTTGGGATCCCTGTGGAACAGATGGAGAAACCCAGGCACAGAGCACTTTGCTCACGCTGACCCGGTGGAAGGGAGTCCCCACGAAACACACACGTTTCAAGCGCCTAAAGTCACGGAGGGTGAAAAGAAGGCAGCTCCCCAGGATGCAGGTGGGTCTGCATCACCCCCGCCCACACGCGCTGCCTGTAAAGCCAGCTCCCCCGTCTACCCAGAGCTCCCGCCGAGGTCAGCCCACACGGCCTCACCACAGACTTGTGGGGGAAGCTCTGTCACCCCCAGACTAGAGTCAGGGCAGCCGGAGTGCAGAGGGGCCCAGTCTCCTGCTCCCAACATTCTCTCTCCTCTGCCGCAGCTGCCTAAGCTCAGGAAATGGGCGGAAGTGGGTATGCCGAGCAGACATTGGCGGTTCTGTCTACACTAATCAAGTTAATTGGATAATTGCCACTTCATGGTGTTTGGTGTTGACACAACCTTGAACTTGGCTTTTTTACAGAAGGTTTCTTCGGAGCCTCTCCGGGAGGCCCCACTGGCTGGTGAATAAAGCCTCCTGCTCTGCAGGCCAGGGGCGCCGGGGGGCTCCTTCTCCAGCCGCTGGGGCTGGGGGGAGGAACTGGCAGACAAGAAAGGCTAAACGACTGTCTGAGGTCACGAAGCCAACCGTGGATGAGGTGGCAAGAGAGGCCCCGTCTGCCCAGCGCCTCCCGCTCTGACAGCTACATCCCCCAAACAGGCGCGTACGATTTCATTCTGCTCCATCTGCAGGAGGGAATCAGTGTTTGCTAAGTGAAAAGGAAAAAGATCGGCAGGAGGAAAATGCACGTTCAACTTTTAATAGGGTGTCCCCGACGACGGCAGGGCCAGAGGAGACTGGCAGGCCACCGGCCGTGGGCGCGGCTGTGCTGGGGATGCGGTCTCTGCGGCCAGGAGCCGGGGGCGGCAGGACACACTGGAAAGGGGCACACGTTTCACAGCTCTCTGCCAGGCCTGGGGCGGCGGCGGCCTTTGAGGGGCTTTTATCTGGAGGTCCCCGAACAGGCCGAGAGGGGGTCCCGCTGGGTGAGCAGGAGGAGCCCTCTCTGCTGAGAGTGGATCTGGGAAAGTCGCGGGCTTCCTGCAGAGTCCACGCCCTGCTCGGGCCACGCCGCTCGGCACAGAAGGGCCCAGAGGACTGGGACGAGGGTTCCTCCGGCAGGAAGGACACCGCCCGCTCAGGACCCCCGTGTGCGCTGCAGAGACCTGCGCCAGGCTCCTGTCAGGGCCACGCGGCTTGGCCAGGGCCTGCTTCCAGTCCTTTCTTGACTCTGGTGTTTATTTAGGGAGAAGGTGTTGAGTATCTCCTGAGCAGTGGGCACCCAGCCCAGTGCTGGAGATCCAGGGATGACCAGGTCAGAGCCTGTCCGCGGGGTTCTGGTCTGGTGATACAGGGAGAGATGAGAGCGTTAGACAAGGGCAGGGGAGTGATGGGCTGGGGGTGGGGCACCACCCGGGCCTAATCCACCCAGGGGGCTACAGGGGGCTCCCAAGTTAGGGGTGCAACATAAGTCTCAGAGGAAGCATGTTTCCGGCTGAAGGAGCCGGGAGAGGGGGCCAGGGAGGCCGAAGAACGGACCAGACTCCCCGGGTCCAGCTCCAGGTAAGAGGGGTGAGCCCTGGGCCGGAGGGGTCATGCCCAGGGGCCGCCTCTGCCCTCTCTGAGCCGGGAAACCTCCGGGGGCTCAGACAGGCATCCATGTCAAGACTCTGCACGTCAGGGAGCGGGCACAGATCGCTGGCCTCTTGAAGAAAGCAAACACAGAGCCAGGTGCAGAGCTCGGGCGCAGACCCTGCAGCTGTGACAGTCATGCACCCTCAGCCCCTGGCCCCCCTGGCATCGATACGCCTTCAGTTCCCCCACGTTTCCCCATTTCCTTTCCGACCATCCTGTAGTCCTCTCGACTGCAATCACCAGGCTTAGCTGACCCTGACCTTATCAGGACCCTCCGGCCACCCTTTGCCGCCCATCCACCTCCCGGTGCCGTCATTTTGATTCGGTTCTTGGTGACTTTTGGAGCTTTCGTTGCTGTTGTTTTGTGGGTTTGGGGTTTGTCTTTTGAGGCTTTTAGGCTGCGTCATGTGGCTTGCAGGATCTCAGCTTCCCAACCAGGGAACCCTCGCCCTCAGCAGTGAAGGTGCACAGTCCTAACCGCTGTGCCACCAGGAAAGCCCGTCTTCCACAGCTTTAGGTGTGCAGTGAGTTTACATTTCCTGGGGACTTGCGGCTCCACTGGTGTCCCCATCAGCTCCCCAGCCAATGGCAGCTCAGCTTAGGACTCAGGACCCTGAGGTGTGACTTCCTTGTCTTGAGCAGACCTCGGTGTCGTCTTGCAGAGCAACAGAGCTCACAAGAAGAGCGTTTGGAAGGAATCAGGCTGGCGTGGGTGCGGGGGGCGGGGGGTGGTGCGTTCTGAACCAGTCTGAGGGGGACGGATAACTGACAGAGAGATGGACTGGAGCCGGCTGTGACCACAGCCCCCCCCCCAAGCCACCCCAGCGATGATTCAGGGAGAGGAATCTGGGAACTACAGAGCGCAGTGCACACGTGATCAGGGGCGAGATGCCTGGTCCTTCTCAGTGTGCGTTTTTAAGTCATTTCCTTGGTGACTCAGATGGTAAAGAATCTGCCTGCAGTGCAGGAGACCCAGGTTCGATCCCTGGGCTGGGAAGATCCCCTGGAGAAGGGAACAGCCTACCCACTCCAGGATTCTTGCCTGGAGGATTCCATGGACAGGGGAGCCTGGTGGGCTACAGTCCATGGGGTTGCAAAAGAGGCAGGCATGACTGAGCGACTAATGTAACTCTTTCTAAACAAACAAATGAAAAAGTAATTCCTTTGGGAAAGTCTGGAGAATGTAGAAAGCTAAAGGATAAGAGACAAAATTAAAACACCAATAATCCCAGCATGAAGAAATAATCATTATTAGTACTTTGGCTTTTCCCACTAGTCTTTTTTTCTCTGTGAATCAGTTCAGTTCAGTTGCTCAGTTGTGTCCAACTCTTTGCAACCCCATGGACTGCAGCATGTCAGGCCTCCCTGTCCATCACCAACTCCCAGAGTTTACTCAAACTCATGTCAATCGAGTCAGTGATGCCATCCAACCATCTCATCCTCTGTCGTCCCCTTCTCCATCTGCCTTCAATCTTTCCCAGCACCAGGGTCTTTTCCAGTGAGTCAGTTCTTCACATCAGGTGGCCAAAGTATTGGAGTTTCAGCCTCAACATCAGTCCTTCCAATGAATATTCAGGACTGATTTCCTTTAGGACTGGTTGGATCTCCTTGCAGTCCAAGGGACTCTCAAGAGTCTTCTCCAACACCACAGTCCAAAAGCATCGATTCTTCAGTGCTCAGCCTTCTTCACAGTCCAACTCTCACATCCATACATGACCACAGGAAAAACCATAGCCTTGACTAGACGGACCTTGTTGGCAAAGTAATGTCTCTGCTTTTCAATATGCTATCTACATTGGTCATAACTTTTCTTCCAAGGAGTAAGCGTCTTTTAATTTCATGGCTGCAGTCACCATCTGCAGTGATTTTGGAGCCCAAGAAATAAAGTCTGTCACTGTTTCCATTGTTTCCCCATCTATTTGCCATGAAGTGATGGGACCAGATGCCATGATCTTAGTTTTCCGAATGTTGAGCTTTAAGCCAACTTTTTCACTCTCCTCTTTCACTTTCTGTGAATATATATACATTAAACCTAGAGATCATACTATATTTACCATTTTGTGCTCTTGTTTTTCTATTAAAATTATATCATAGACATTTTCTTGTCTTATTCAATACTCAAGTTATCATTTATAATGGTGACATCGGGGTCTGGCAGGCAAATTTAGATTAATTTATTCAACTCTTTCTAGAATCGAGGGCATCTGGTGAATGTCCTCTGTACCTGTGTGCATGTTAAGTCACTTCAGTCAGGCTCTGTGCAACCCCACGGACCGCAGCCCGCCAGGCCCCCCTGTGCATGGGATTCTCCAGGCAAGAAGACTGGAGTGGGTGGCCGTGCCCTCCTCCAGGGGAGCTTCTCGACATCGTCAGTTGTTCCCAACTCCCCGCCCCCTGGAGGAGCACTCACTGCCAGGCTGGACGCCTGCCGCCCAGTGGCCATGAATCCAGCCCTGGCCCCTGGTCCAGCTGTGGCCACGCAGCCTGCTGAGCCAGGGAGGGACCAGCACCCACTATGTTCTTAGAAAATGTTTGTGTCTTCTTGGAGTTTTAATGAAAGGCGTGCGAACACTGCCTCCTGGCCTCAGTGTCTACAGTACTGAGCACCGACTCAGTGGACATGAGTGCGAGCAGGCCCGGGAGACGGTGAAGGACAGGGAAGCCTGGCACACTGCAGTCCATGGGGTTGCAATAAGTCAGATGTGACTGAGTGACTGAACCCCAGCAGTACTGATGGGAACTCTGCCTCCCCTTGCGAAGAGATGGACTTTCCCGGAAGAGCGGGAGGAGCTTGCTGGCTGTCCTTTGCCCATTCTCCCCTTCAGAGGCACGTCAGCTGGGGGGCCTCTTGTTGCTGCTCTCAGGCAGAGGAATTTGAGGACTGCTTACAAACCAGAGAGTTTGCAAAGGCGAGAGAAACTGCAAGAGGCTGGCCCCAAGAGCCAGGGCTGGAAGCAGGGACTGTCCCCTCCCTAGGCTTGGAGAAGCAAGGGGGACGGGTGGGGGTGGTGACCTGAACCCAGAGGCAGAGAGGGTTTGGGATGGGGGCACCTGGCAGGCACTGGCCTCCTGGAGAGAAATCAACACCCTGATCAGAATTGCTACACCCCTCTGAAGCTGGTTTACCCTGGTAGCCGAGGTTGTGAAGAATCTGCCTGCAGTGCAGGAGACCAGGGTTCGATCCCTGGGTTGGGAAGATCCCCTGGAGAAGGGAATGGCAACCCACTCCAGGATTCTTGCCTGGAGAATTCCATGGATAGAGGAGCCTGGAGGGCTTCAGTCCGTGGGGTCACAAGAGCTGGACACAGCTTAGTGACAGCCACCACCGTCTAAAGCTGGAGGAGGGGGAGGCCTGGATTCCATCAGTAGGGTCAGCCTCTGAGAACACAGAGCCACCTGGAAATAAAAGAACAGGGCTCCCCGGGAGCAGCATTTCTCTCTTCCTTCTGATTATTGCTGCTGTTGTTTAGTGGCTTTAGTCGTGTCTGACTCTCTGGGACCCCATAGACTGTAGCCCACCAGGCTCCACTGTCCATTGGATTTCCTAGGCAAGACTACTGGAATGGGTTGCCATTTCCTACTCCAAGGGATCTTCTGGACCCAGGGATCGAACCCACGTCTCCCGCGTCTCCTGCGTTTGCAGGTGGATCCTATACCACTGCACGTGAAAAGGGAAGCCCTTTTCACTTTTATTGACTAATTTTTTGGCTGCAGGATTCGTTCCCCGACCAGGGCTGGAGCCCAGGGCCCCAGCAGTGGAAGCGCAGAGTCCACTGGGCTGCCGGGGAAGTCCCGGCATTTCTCACTGATCTGTGGACCCTCCTGATATCGTGCTGTTGGCACTTCCCCCAACACAGAGCTTCCGTGGCACAGTCCACTTTGTCTTCCCTGCCCAGTGTTGGCCGCCACGCACAGGACGGGACACGCCTGGGGGTGTTTTCACCATCAGGGCTCAGGTCTGCCGGTCTTCCTGCCTGCTAAAGAGACTGTGTCAGGCAGCTTTTAAAATATCACCTCAGCCAAGAGATGGTCCCGGGGCTCCGTGCAGCAGGGGCAATCACAGTGAATTATCGTCAATTTATTTGGAAGGACTAAAAACAGCAAGATCAAAGGGTTGGCGAGGCTGCAAGCACCAGCTCCAGAAAGGTTTTGATTTTCAGTGTGAACTTCACAAGTTCGGGCAATCAGTCCCCTTGTCGGCCCCAGTGACCCCACCTCTAGCCCTCAGGTGGTGCTCTCCCGTGGGGAGCAGAGGTGGGCATCGTGTGGTCCTGATGGAGAGTGGCTTCTGAGTCCTAAGACCCCTGGCTTCTGCCCGGCTTGCTCTCAGACCACCAGCTCTGGGGAAGCTGCCAGCGTGCTATGGGGACGCCCCCTGACCGTGCTGTGAGGACGCCCCGCGGAGCACCCACGTGGGCAGGACCTGAGGCCTCCTGGCCACCGCGGGCACCGACTTGCCAGTGATGTGTGCCAGGGTGTGCCAGGCCCTTGGAAGTGGACCTTTCAGCCCAAGCAAGTCGATTCAGCCCCCTGGCACCTTGACGGCAACCTCTCAAGAGACTCCAAACCAGACCTGCCCAGCAAAGCTGCTCCCAAAGGCACAGAAACCGCCCATGACCATAAATGCTTACCATCGCTGAACCTGCTGCATGGAGCGTCATTTCTGAGACAGCGATGCACACAAGCCCAGGAGTTCACTGCAGACCTAGGGGACAGCCGGAGACCAAAGGGAGGAGTCCCAGTTCCGGGTCTGCAGGTGACCCCTGGGAAGCCCCCGACGACACAAGGGCTGCTGGAGCAGACCTCAGGGAAGAGAGCTCGAGACTGAGTGCTCCCCGTGGAGCCATTGTCTGTCTCCGAGCCTCAGTCTCCCCATCCGTCTAATGCAGAAGCTGGGCAGAGAGGCCCAGACCCCCTGAGACTCTGCGGTCAGCATGCACAGACCCCACCCAAGTCCTGACCCCAGTCTCCCTTCCTTGAGCAGAGCCTGGGCTACACCTGTGCCCCAATTCCAAAAGCACCAGAAACAGGCCCCACTCTGCTACTTGTTTAGCCAGAGAGGGGGGCGTTGCCCGTGGCCATGCAGAGCTCCCCTGTATGGCTTTGTGTGTGTGTGTGTATTTTTAAAGCTGAGATATGTCACAAACCATAAAAGTCATCCTTTTGAAGTGTACAACTCAGTGATTCTTGATATTTTCATAGCATCGCACATCCGTCATCACTAATTCCGTAGTCCATCACCTTAAGGAGGAGCCCTGCTCTGCCCAGCTATCCCTCCCCCAGCCCCTGGCAACCACTTACTTACCGTCTCTGTGGATCGGCCTATTCTGGACTAAGTGAGGATATACAGCACAGGACACTTTGCATCCGGCCTCCTTCGTGTAGAGAGCGTGATGTTTCTGACGTTCATTCGCGCTGTAGCATGCGTCAGGACTCCCTTTTCGTGGCTGAGTAGCATTCCACTCTATGGACGGACGTGTGGTTATCCGTTCATCCACACGAGATGGACACGTGGGCTGTTTCCATCTCTTGGCTGCCATGGATAGAGCTGCCCCCACCCCCTAGGAAGGAGAAACCAGTCAAAGAAGCTGACCAATCCTCCTGTTAAGGGAAACGCCAATCCCTCCATTTACTGTGTAAGCTCAGTTTGTGACTCGATCTCTGGGAGGGAGACTGTACGCCTTCTTTACCTGAGCAGAGACGGGCCTGCCCAACACCCGAGACCCCAGTTCCAAGTCCTGTTTCCCGGATGCTCAAAGGGTGAGGCTGGGCCTCAGTCTCCCCATGAACTCATGGGGCAGGGAGGCCCTCGCCAGGAGAAAGTTACTCGTGACCTTGCCACTCAGCCATGACCACCGTGCCCAGAGGCCCAGCCTCCTCATCTGTGAAGCAGGGACCCCGCCATCCACCTGTAAGGGCCCCGGGAGAAGTCAGAGGCCATGCTGGGGAGCAGGTGACCATGACCAAGGGGATTCATAGAGAGTAGCGAGGAGATGGGGAAAGTGAAGAAATAGCCCCAGAAAGAATGAAGAGACTGGGCCTATGCAGAAATGAGGCTCAGCTGTGGGTGCATCTGGCAATGAAGGTGAAGTCCAGACTGTAAAGAGCAATACTGCCTGGGAACCTGGAATGTCAGGTCCATGAATCAAGGCAAATTGAAGGTGGTCAAGCAGGAGATGGCAAGAGTGAACGTCAACACTTTAGGAACCAGTCAACTAAGATGGTCTGGAAAGGGGGAACTTAACTCAGATGACCATTACATATACTACTGTGGGCAAGAATCCCTTAGAAGGTACGGAGTAGCCCTCATAGCCAACAACAGAGTCTGAAATGCAGAACTTGGCTACAATCTCAAAATCGACAGAATGATCTCAGCTTGTTTCCGAGGGAAACCATTCAATATCACGGTAATCCAAGTCTATGCCCCACCACTAAGGCCGAATAAGCTGAAGTTGAATGGTTCTATGATGACCTACAAGACCTTCTAGAAATAGCACCCAAAAAAGATGTCCTTTTCATCATAGAGGACTGGAATGGAAAATTAGAAAATCAAGAGATACCTGGATTAATAGGCAAATTTGGCTTTGGAGTACAGAATGAAGCAGGGCAAAGGCTAACAGAGTCTTGTCAAGAGAACGCACTGCTCATAGCAAGCACCCTCTTCCAACAACACAAGAGAAGATTCTACACATGGACATCACCAGATGGTCAATATTGAAATCAGATGGATTATATTCTTTGCAGCTAAAGAAGCTCTATACAGTCAGCAAAAACAAGACTGGGAGCTGACTGTGGCTCAGATCATGAACTTCTTATTGCAAAATCCAGGCTTAAATTGAAGAAAGTAAAAACCACTAGACTATTCAGGTGCTACTTAAACCAAATCCTTCATGATTATATAGTAGAAGTGACGAATAGGTTCAAGGACTAGATCTGGTAGACAGAGCGCCTGAAGGACTGTGGATGGGGGTTTGTAGCACTGTACAGGAGGCGCTGACCAGAACCATCCCAAAGCAAACAAATGCAAGGAGGCAGAGTGGTTGTCTGAGGAGGCTTTACAGTTCAGTTCAGTCCAGTCGCTCAGTCGTGTCCGACTCTTTGCAACCCCATGGACTGCAGCACACCAGGCATCCCTGTCCATCACCAACTCCCAGAGTTCACTCAAACTCAGGCCCACTGAATCTGTGATGCCATCCAACCATCTCATCCTCTGTCGTCCCCTTCTCCTCCCGCCTTCAATCTTTCCCAGCATCAAGGTCTCTTCCAATGAGTCAGTTCATCACATCAGGTGGCCAAAGTATTGGAGTTTTAGCTTCAATATCAGTCCTTCCAATGAATATTCAGGACTTATTTCCTTTAGGAAGGACTGGTTGGATCTCCTTGCAGTTCAAGGGACTCTCAAGAGTCTTCTCCAACACCACAGTTCAAAACCATCAATTCTTCAGCGTTCAACTTTCTTTATAGTCCAACTCTCACATCCATACAGGACCACTGGAAAAACCATAGCCTTGACTAGACAGACCTTTGTTGTCTAGTAATGTAAAGTAATGTCTCTGCTTTTGAATAGGCTATCTAGGTTGGTCATAACTTTTCTCCCAAGGAGTAAGCGTCTTTTAATTTCACGGTTGCAGTCACCATCTGCAGTGATTTTGGAGCCCCCCAAAATAAAGTCTGCCACTGTTTCCACTGTTTCCCCATCTATTTGCCATGAAGTGATGGGACCAGATGCCATGATCTTAGTTTTCTGAATGTTGAGCTTTAAGCCAGCTTTTTCACTCTCCTCTTTCACTTTCTTCAAGAGGCTCTTTAGTTCTTCTTTGCTTTCTGCCGTAAGGGATGGTGTCATCTGCATATCTGAGGTTATTGATATTTCTCTCGGCAATCTTGATTCCAGCTTGTGCTTCTTCCAGCCCAGCGTTTCTCATGATGTACTCTGCATAGAAGTTAAATAAGCAGGGTGACAATATACAGCCTTGATGTATTCCTTTCCCTATTTGGAACCAGTCTGTTGTTCCATGTCCAGTTCTAACTGTTGCATCTTGACCTGCATACAGATTTCTCAGGAGGCAGGTCAGGTGGTCTGGTATTCCCCTGTCTTTCAGAATTTTCCATAGTTTGTGGTGATCCACATAGTCAAAGGCTTTGACATAGTCAGTAAAGCAGAAATAGATGTTTTTCTGGAAGTCTCTTGTTTTTCGATGATCCAGCGGATGTTGGCAATTTGATCTCTGCTTCCTCTGCCTTTTCTAAAACCAGCTTGAACATCTGGAAGTTCACGGTTCACGTACTGTTGAAGCCTGGCTTGGAGAATTTTAGATTTTACAAATAAATGAGAAAACAAGAGAAATAAAAGGCAAGAGAGAAAAGGAAAGATATACCCAACTGAATGCAGAGTTCCAAAGAATAGCAAGGAGAGATAAGAAAGCCCTCCTCAGCGATCAATGCAAAGAAATGGAGGAAAACAATAGAATAGGGGAGACTAGAGATCCTTCAAGAAAACTGGAGATGCCAAGGGAGCATTTCATGCAAGGTGGGCTCGATAAAGGACAGAAACGGTATGGACCTAACAGAAGCAGAAGATACTAGGAAGAGGCGGCAAGAAGACACAGAAGAACTGTACAAAAAAGATCTTCATGACCAAGATAATCACGATGGTGTGATCACTCACCTAGAGCCAGACATCCTGGAGTAAGAAGTCAAGTGGGCCTTAGGAAGCATCACTACGAACAAAGCTAGTGGAGGTGATGGAATTCCAGCTGAGGTATTTCAAATCCTGGAAGATGATGCCATGAAAGTGCTGTGCTCAATATATCAGCAAATTTGGAAAACACAGCAGTGGCCACAGGACTGGAAAAGGTTAGTGTTCATTTCGATTCCAAAGAAGGGCAATGCCAAAGAATGCTCAAATTACCACACAACAGTGCTCATTTCACATACAAGCAAGGTAATGCTCAAAATCCCAGCTGGGCTTCAGCAGTATGTGAACTGAAAACTTCCAGATATACAAGCTGGGTTTAGAAACAGCAGAGGAACAAAATTGCCAACATCCTTTGGATCATAGAAAAAGCAAGAGAGTTCCAGAAAAATATTTACTACTCCTTCAATGACTATGCCAAAGCCTTTGACTGTGTGCTGCTGCTAAGTCACTTCAGTCGTGTCCGACTCTGTGCGACCCCATAGACGGCAGCCCACCAGGCTCCCCTGTCCCTGGGATTCTCCAGGCAAGAACACTGGAGTGGGTTGCCATTTCCTTCTCCAATGCATGAAAGTGAAAAGGGAAAGTGAAGTCGCTCAGTCGTGCCCGACTCTTAGCGACCCCACGGACTGCAGCCCACCAGGCTCCTCCATCCATGGGATTTTCCAGGCAAGAGTACTGGAGTGGGGTGCCACTGCCTTCTCCAAAGAAGAAGTGTGGTGACTGTGTGGATCACCATAAACTGGAAAATTCTTAAAGAGATAGGAATACCGGACTACCTGACCTGCTTCCTGAGAAACCTGTATGCAGGTCAAGAAGCAAGAGTTAGAGTTGTAGGGAAGGCGCCGGTCCCCAGTATGGCGGCCGCCTGTCCCTGCAGGCCGATTGCTCCCGATACTGCTGCCGCCCGGCTCCTGGGTGCCCTGTGGTTCGTATCAGTCACCACTGGACGTTGGGGAGCTGCTGCCGGGGGTGGCGAAGAAACACTTAAGTGCGAGGACCTCAAAGTGGGACAATATATTTGTAAAGATCCAAAAATAAATGATGCTACACAAGAACCAGTTAACTGTACAAACTACACAGCTTATGTTCAGTGTTTTCCAGCACCTAACATAACTTGTAAGGATTTTGGTGGCAACGAAACACATTTTACTGGAAACGAAGTTGGTTTTCTCAAGCCTATATCTTGCCGAAATGTGAATGGCTATTCATACAAGGTGGCGGTTGCACTGTCTCTTTTCCTTGGATGGTTGGGAGCAGATCGATTTTACCTTGGATACCCTGCCTTGGGTTTGTTAAAGTTTTGCACTGTGGGGTTTTGTGGAATTGGGAGCCTAATTGATTTCATTCTTATTTCAATGCAGATTGTTGGACCTTCAGATGGAAGTAGTTACATTATAGATTACTATGGAACCAGACTTACAAGACTGAGTATTACCAATGAGACATTTAGGAAAACACAGTTATATCCATGAATATTGTTTAAAAGAAACAGATTTGGGCCTCCTTGATTTTAATAGAGAACTCTCAATATATAAAACTTCCAGATTTTCCTTTTTCTTTCTTCAAATACCACTTTATGGATGCTTTTATATTTTTTGTTGTTGTCGATGTCTTTGTTTTGTTGGTTTTCGTTAAAAACATATTGTTCTGAGATTTATTTAATAGAACTTATTTGAGAACTGTATGATAATAGTCTTTCTTAGGCTGCTGTCTCTATGAGATAGATAGTTGATTATCCTGATATTAATGTCTTTTCCAAAGGCAAGTCACCACTTGTCCTTTTCGCTTCTGAAAAATAAAAAGTTTGACTTATTCACAAAAAAAAAAAAAAAAAAAAAGAAGCAAGAGTTAGAATGGGACATTGAACAATAGACTGGTTCAAAATTGGGAAAGGAGTACATCAAGGCTGTAAACTGTCACCCTGCTTATTTAACTTGTATGCAGAGTACATCATGTGAAATGCTGGGCTGGATGAAGCATAAGCTGGAATCAAGATTGCCAGGGGAAATATCAATAACCTCAGAAATGCAAATGACACCACCCTTACGGCAGAAAGAAAAGAAGAACTAAAGAGTCTCTTGATAAGGGTGAAGGAAGAGAGTGAAAAAGTTGGCTTAAAGCTCAACATTCAGAAAACTAAGATCATGGCATCTGCTTCCATCACTTCATGGCAAATGGAAGGGGAAAAAAGTGGAAACAGTGACAGATTTTATTTTGGGGGGCTCCAAAATCACTGCAGACGGTAACTGCAGGCATGAAATTAGAAGACGTTTGCTCCTTAGAAGGAAAGCTTTGACAAACCTAGACAGCATATTAAAAAGCAGAGACATTACTTTGCTGACAAAGGTCCATCTAATCAAAGTCATGGTTTTGCCAGTAGTCATGTATGGATGTGAGAATTCGACTATAAAGAAAGCTGAATGCCAAAGAATTGATGCTTTTGAACTGTGGTGTTGGAGAAGACTCCTGAGAGTCCCCTGGACTGCAAGGAGATCACCCAGCCCATCCTAAAGGAAATCAGTCCTGAATATTCATTGGAAGGACTGGTGCTGAAGCTGAATCTCCAATAATTTAGCCACCTGATGGGAAGAGCCAACTCATTGGAAAAAACCCTGATGCTGGGAAAGATTGAAGGCGAGAGGAGAAGGGGACGACAGAGGATGAGATGGTTGGATGGCATCACCAACTCAATGTCCTGAATTTCAGCAGACTCCAGGAGACGGGGAGGACAGACAGGCCTCACGTGCTGGGGTCCGTAGGGTCACAGAGTCGGGCACGACTGAGCGACTGAACAGCAACCAGTGAGCTAATGGGCTGAAGAGGGCGAGCAGCGAGTGAGGAGCCAGTCAGCTGTGAGCAGCAGTCCAGCAGACGACGGCAAGAGCCAAGGCTCACACGGGGGTGATGGGTGGGGGTCTCTCCAGCAGGGGCACTGACTCGGGGTCTCCCCCTGCCACCCTACACCAGAGCTGAGACAGGACTGGACCCCTGGGCCCACACACGGCCTGGCTGACTGCCAGGGGCGTGGCGGGTGGGTCGGGAGAAGATTAGAGCCAAGACTGAGGCTGAGGGCCCAGCACCCCAAGAGGCCCAGACTGGGTTCCCCAGGAGACAGAGGGCACCCCACCTTCAGCCCTCAGGGGGGACACCTCTTGGCGCTCAGTCCCGGCTCCAGGCAGGGCCCTGGGGCTGGCGGGTGGGCAGCCCCAAGGCCCAGGGCTCAGAGCCATCCATCTTGGTCTGACCCTATTAAAATACATTATAAAGGGAAGAAAAGGGTGGGCCGGAGGGTGGCGGGGCGGGAAGGGGTGCTGCGTCAGGCTTTTGTTCGTCCCTCCCCCCGGGACCCTGAGCAGGGAAGATGAAAGGGGCCTGGGGCTTTGTTCTCGGGGGCTGGGGGCACCAGGCTCAATGCAGCGGCTCTGCAGGAAGCCAAGAGGCCAGGGAGGCGCGCCCCTGTCTCAGGCCTGGCCCCCCACCCCCCCACGGGTGCTCACACCCCGAACACCCCCTTGCGTGCTCCCAGACTCCGCCCACTGCCCCCGCCCCAGGCCCACCTCCTCCCCCGACACTCAGGCTTCCATCAGGGCCGCTGTTCCCGGGAAGAGTCACATCTAAGGTGGCTGGGTGCAGACCCTGAGCGGCAGCATCGCATCCGCACCCTGCCCGGGACGCTGCAGGCTCAGGCCTCACAGCCCCACTGCCTGCCCGCCACCCAGGTCCACCCGCGAGGCCCGGGGCTCCACGGACTGGCCCCAGGGGCAGCTGAGGCTGGCCTGCGAGCCTCACCTTCCCACACGGCCCAAGCGGGCAGCCACGGTCCCCTTTCCATCAGTCGGCCTTCTGCACGAGAGTCACTGGGAGGTTCAGGCCAGAAGTTTAAACCACCAACTCGGGTACCGGGGGCTCGGGGCATGGACACGTCCCTTCCTGGTGGCGGTCGCTGAGTGAGCTGGATGGAGCGGGGCCTCCGTCTCGTGGGGTCAGGTCCTCAGTGGTCAGGTGTCTGTGAAAACTTACCCCAAGAACCATCCGGAAGCACCACTCCCAGCCACGGCTGGGGCTGCAGAGGCCACCCCGAGCTTGTTAGGAACCGGGCAGATCAAACGGACTCCTCTGAGACCCTCACGGCCTCTGGGAGCCTGGGCATACTTGGGGAGCGTCTCCCATGCATGCGGCTCCATCTCTCCCTGGTCCCTTGCGCTCAGGGCTGGGGAGACAGAGGCGATAGGCAGCGAGGGCACCGTGAGGGGAGAGCCCGCTCTAGGGCCCTCCCTTCCGGAAGGGTTCCACCGCGCCTGTGGCAGACCCGGGCCTGCGGGAGCAGGCGGCCAGAGGGTCTGCTCGGGGTCCATGCACCTGCCCCAACTCCCTGATGTGAGCCGGGGGAGGCGCACACCTGTCGTAGGGCAGGTAACAGCCGGCCGGGAGGTGAGGCCTGGGCCGGGGCAGCATTCATGTGGGCCTTGTCACTCTCTGGGCCTGCACGACTCTCTCACCAGCTTTCTGGGATGGAGGGGCTGCAAGAAGGCACTGGGCTGACCTCTTCTACCAGCCCTGAATGGACTCACTGCGTGGTGCAAAGCTGACATGGACGTCAGGGTGACGTGCCAGACCCCACACCTGAGACAGCCTGGCATCCCACAGAGAGGTGGCCCAGGGTGGTTCCAGGCTGCGCCGGCCTCCCACATGTCGGCCAAGGAGCGGCTGACAGTGACCTGCCGGCCAAGGAACAGGCCGACGGTGACCTGCCGGCCAAGGAGCAGCTGACGGCAACCTGCCGGCCAAGGAGCGGCTGACGGTGACCTGCCGGCCAAGAAACAGGCCGACGGTGACCTGCCAGCAGTCAGCAGCCTGAGCTCCACGATGCTCTGAAGTGCAGATGCTCATCTGGCCGGAAACTCATCTCCAGACTCTCACCGCCATATGTATATTTCTCCGCAGAAATGGGGATTCGGACATGAAGGCGACTCAGGACACCCGAGTTTCTGGGTGTAAAAAAACACTACATCTGCTTCTACTGACTGACTATGCCAAAGTCTTTGACTGTATGAATCACAATAAACTGTGGAAAATTCTGACAGAGATGGGAATACCAGACCACCTGACCTGCCTCTTGAGAGATCCGTATGCAGCTCAAGAAGCAACAGTTAGAACTGGACACGGAACAACAGACTGGTTCCAAATTGGGAAAGGAGTAGGTCAAGGCTGTCACCCTGCTTATTTAATTGATATGCAAAGTACATCATGCAAAATGCTGGACTGGATGAAGCACAAGCTGGAATCAAGATTGCCAGGAGAAATATCAATAACCTCAGATATGCAGATGACACCACCCTTATGGCAGAAAGCAAAGAACTAAACACCTCTAGAAGAAAGTGAAAGAGGAGAGTGAAAAAGTTGGCTTAAAGCTCAACATTAAGAAAACTAAGATCATGGCATCCGGTCCCATCACTTCAGGGCAAATAGATGGGGAAACAGTGGCAGACTTTATTTTTCTGGACTCCAAAATCACTGCAGATGGTGACTGCAGCCATGAAATTAAAAGACGCTTGCTCCTTGGAAGGAAAGTTATGACCAACCTAGACAACATATTAAAAAGCAGAGATATTACTTTGTCAACAAAGGTCTGTCTAGTCAAAGCTATGGTTTTTCCAATAGTCGTGTATGGTTGTAAAAGTTGGACTCTAAAGAAAGCTGAGCGCCGAAGAATTGATGCTTTTGAACTGTGGTGTTGGAGAAGACTCTTGAGAGTCCCTTGGACTGCAAGGAGATCCAACCAGTCCATCCTAAAGGAAATCAGTCCTGGGTGTTCATTGGAAGGACTGATGTTGAAGCTAAAACTCCAATACTTTGGCCACCTGATGTGAAGAACTGACTCATTGGAAGAGACCCTGATGCTGGGAGAGATTGAAGGTGGGAGGAGAAGGGGACGACAGAGGATGGGATGGTTGGATGGCATCACCGACTCAATGGACATGAGTTTGAGTGAACTCTGGGAGATGGCAATGGACAGGGAGGCCTGGCCTGCTGCAGTCCATGGTGTCGCAAAGAGTCAGACACGAATGAGGGACCAAAGTGAACTGAAACAAACACATCTGTTCCCTTTCTGGCTGGGGGACAAGGGTGTCGTCTGAGCCAGAGGGTCTGAGGGATGCAGCCCCTGGTGTGGGGCTGGGCCGGGCTCCTCCCACCCGCGTCCCCCAGTGGTGTTAGATTTGGGGTCCCGGTGGCCTCTGCTCCGTCCCACGGCCCTGGAGGCCCTGGGACCCCACCCCACCCCTCAACACACTGCAGCAAGCCCACAGGTAAGCACACCCAGGGAAATCCTTGCACTCGCACGTGTCTGCACACGCACACCCGACAAGCCCACGAGAGCTGGCACCGGTGCCCACGTGCTTGTTCACCAGCCCACCCCTGAAGGCTAATACTACGAGTCCACGGGTCTGGGCCACGCGGTGTCCAGGCGGCTAGTTGGACATGACTCTGGGCATGTCTGTGAGGCTGTCTCCACGTGGGATTAGCGTGAGCACCGGTGGACGTTGTAAAGTGAACTGCCATCCCCAGCGTGGGTGGCCTCGTCAACCCGTCTGCCAGGGGCCTGAATAGAACAGAAAGGCAGAGACAGGGGACAGGTGCTCTCTGCCGGGGCTGGAGGTGGGGCAGCGGCCCACTGCGGCCCCCGGACAGCAGCTCACAGCACCAGCTCTGGGCTCTCAGGCCCTCGGACTCAGCCTGGGATCGACACCATCGGCGCCCAGACGGGAGACGGTGGGACCGCTCCGCCTTCGTGGTCTCGTGAGCCAATTCCCTACGATAAATCTCTGTGCACGCGTACACACACACGCACAGACACACAGACACACAGACACACACACATGCACGCACACACACGTGCACACACATGCACACATGTGCACACATGCACACACGCGCATGCACACACGCGCGTGCACACATACACATGCACACACGCATGCACATACACGCGCGCACACACGTGCACGCATACACACGTACACACAGACACACACATGCACACATACGCACACACAGAGACACAAACGCACACACACATGCGCACACACAAACTGTCGGCACCGTGTCACTGTGTCACATCGGCTCCGCCATCGTCACCGTCCTCAGACGAGAGGTCTGAGACTGGAACACGCCTGGGGGTGAATGACACATGGGTCTGGGGCCCCCGTCCAGCTCAGAGTCGTGCCTCAGACCCCCTAAAGGGCACGTCTGAACAGCATCCGCGGACACAGGCTGTAAAGGGATTCGAGCCGGGGAGCCGGGCCGCGGTGTCTGCTCTGGATGATTTGTGTGTGCACCCCCAGGGCTGTGTGCAGCCCCGAGCAGGCTCACACCCGCAGGGCGCACCTGTAGACTCCCACACGCACCGCGAGCACGTCCACTTCCGAGCCACGGCCGCCCCCTCCCTCCCCACCCGGTGACGCAGCGACGGTCGGCCCCTGCCAGGCAGCGGGGAGAAGACCAAGGCCTGCCCCGCTCCCCGCCGCGTTCCCAGAGCAGCGACAACGCGCCCGGCTCCTGCCATCAGCGGCCTGGGTGATGGATCGCCCCGAGCGATGACTCAGCGGCCATCAGCCAGTCTATGAAACTGCGGTAACTCTGCGGGGGTTGCCCCTGCTGTTTCCATCAGAAGGCAGACTGGTGCAGCCCGCTCAGCAGCCTCCGGGGTAAGCAGGAGGGGACCCACCCAGACCCCATCACCCGGAGGAGCGGGAGAGACGGCGTCAGGAACTCCCACCAAGGACCCTGGACAGCCCCCCAGGGGGTGCTCCCCCAAGCCCCAGCTTCTGTAACGGGGTGGGCGGGGGTGCCAAAGAGCCTCAGAGCAGCCCCGGCCCAAGCAGGGCCCAGAGAGGGTCAGGAGAGCCCCCAGGGTCTGAGTCATGTTGGAGCCATCAGCCCCTGCCCTGGGCCTGGCATGGGAACCATGTTCTCCCACCCAAATACCCTTTGATTTGCCCCACGTGTCTTGCCAAGTGTAGAGAATATTTACTGTTTGATGAGTGAACTGTCGTCGTGTGAATGATAACAGCTTGCCCATGGCCAGACAGGAGACCTCTCCCCCAGAGCAGACCCTGGGGCCCGGCTCCCAGCTCGATCCTGCCTCCACCGCTTGGCAGCTGCGTGTTGGCCAGGCGACGTCCCCGCTCTGTGCCTCTGCTTCCACCCTCGTGCCCTGGGACCTGTCGTGGGCCCTGGAAGGGTCCCTGGAGGCCTGTCAGCCAGTACCAGAGAGCGGTGGTCCCAGGATGGCTGAGAGCCCCAGCTCATCCTGGGCTGGGTGCCCATGGCCTCCCCTGCTCTCCAGGTGAGGAGCCCAGGACCCATCAAGGCCACGCATCAAGGAGCCAGGTGAGGCCACTGGGGTTAATGCTCACATCCCAGGGTCTGAACTCGCCTGAGCTGGGAAGAGCCGCCACAGGACAGCCATGGAAACTCCAGAATACCAGGATTTTGTTAGTTCCTGGGACAGAGTTTCTCAAACCAAAGCCATTCCAGAAAAATCCGCACAGGATACATTTACCCTCAGAAAGATGACACATAGTTGGATTTCACTCTCTGAACAGAGCTCCCGTGTCAGCTGGGAGGCCTCCATGGAGGCCTGGCGGTCCACCCGCCGGAGCTGGCTCACCTCGCGGTGCTGAGCGCACGCCGGGGTGCACAGAGGCCCTGTGAGCCCCCCTGCCTGCCCATAGGCTCCTGGAATAGGACACCCTTTGTTCAGGGCCACACCGTGGTCAGTGGCGGCCGAGTTGGGACGATTTCGTTGTCCACTTAGAGGGTCAGGCTCTGGCAGGGCCTCTTGGACCCGGAGCGTGGCTAAGGCCAATTTGCCTTCCTTGGTTGGCTGGGCAGGACTGGGCAGACCCCCTGACCACCCTGCCTACCCCCCACCCCACCCCCCACCCCCTGCCAAGACCCTGGTGACTCTCGTTCTGCAGCGGGAGAAACCCGCTTTGTCTGGCCTGCCCAGGAGGAGGAGGGGCCCGCCGTGGCTTCCTCCAGGGCAGCAGAGGACGGCATGGTTTCATTAATCCCTGGGGGACGAGCACCCCCGCCACCCCCAGGCCAGCCTTGAGCCCAGGTGCTTAACTGTCACCAAGATAAAAGAGACGTAATTAAGTTCCAATCAGCGGAGTGATTTGTTATCATAATGCAATATTTGCCTCCAGCCCCCGGGCCCACAGATCCATCTCCGCAGGCCTGCTCCGGCGGGGATCCCCAGGCCCTCCTGCCACCCAGGGCCCAGCTGCCCGAGGAGCGGCGGGGGTGGGGTCCACACCGCCTGCCCCCTCTCAGCCACACGCACTCGTCCCCCAGCTCCAAGCTGCCGAAGGTGATAATGAAGTCATTTTTCTAAGGCATGCTCACCTGGGAGGCAGCCCTGTCCCCGGGCCAGCTAACCGAGCTGGAAGGCGAGCCCAGGGGAGGGCAGGCCAGGCAGGCCAGGAGGGGCATTGGGCACGCCAGGAGCTGCCGCCACCGTGGGGGGCGGGGGGTGACTGCTGTGGGCGCCCCTGGGAGCCAACCCGGACGCGGCCATGGAGCTGGAAACAAAAAACCCGGGGGACAGACCTGGCCTCCAGGGGGAGGGCGGTGGCCAGAGCTCCGGCTGTGGCCCCCTGGGTCCAGGAGCTGCCCAGCCACCCCTAGAAAGGCCCCCAGGGTCACCGTGGCCCCCGACCCTGAGAGCCCAGCCTGGCTGGCCCACTGGCCCCACCGGCCTCTGGGAGGTGCGGACGTTTCCCTCAATCTGCCGTTTGTGCGTGCTCGTGGTTCAGTCCCGTGGTGCCTAGGGCCCGACCGGGGGCCAGGAGACCAGGGTCCACGCCTAGGGACCACGGCCCCGCAGGTCCCCTGCGGCCACATACCCCCCAGGCCACCCAGTCTCCCCATCTGAGCGCTGAGCGTCAGGAGGGCCCGGCACCCGCTGCAGGGGGAAGGCTCAGGGCTTCATCAGGACGTGAGGAGGAGAACCAGGCAGGAATGATCCAGACGGGAGCCGACTCCGGGGGCCGGGCTGGGGAGGGGGCCTCTGGGGACTTTGTTTACGCCTGTTTTTCTGCGGCTTCCACGTTTGCTAAAACAGTCTGTTGACTTTCAGTGGGGTGGAGGGGGCGGCCCGGGGCCGCGTGTGGCCGGCAGCCCGGAGCGGGCAGTCAGGCGGCGGGCGGTGGCTCTGAGCACAGAGGGCTCCCTGTGTGTCTGTGCGGAGGTCAGGTGGCTCCCGGCCCTGCAGCCCACAGGCGGCTGTCCCCCCACCAAGGAGCGCGGGGGCACCACCCTTAGCAGCGCCCACGGCCCGTGCCGGGCACTGCACACCCCATCTCGTTACATCAGACCCTCGCTCCTCGGACGGCACAGTCCCCGAGTGGAGCAAAGGGTCACCATATGGGGCCTGTTCTCTTTCCTTCCCCCGTGACTCCACACGGCCCGGGGCAGGTGCATAACTCCTTTTCACAGGGACAGGGAGCAATGCCCAGAGAGGCTGAGGAACCGCCGAAGTCACACAACTCCAAGGGCCGGAACCGGGACTCCCGCTGCAGGCGGAGGCTTCGAGCCAGTTTTTCAAGCGCTGAGGACCCTCACCCAGAGGGTCCCGGGAGCCCAGGGTCCTGGGGACACCCGGTAGGGAGTCTGGGCCCGTCGCTGGCAAAGCTGTTTGGAAACAGGTGACAGATGCTGGGGCCCAGGCGGAGCTGAGGAGGCTCCAAGGGCTCCAGGAGGCCACTCAGGCCCAGGAGGGCAGCAGTCTGCTCAGGCCAGCCTGGAGCTGGGCAGGTGGCGGGAGGGAGGTTCTGCCGAGGACCAGCCTGGCCCCACTGAGCAAGAAGCAGAGCGAGAGCATGTGAGACCCTCCCCAACCCGGGGGGACGCCCCTTGAGAACCACAAGAGGGCGGGGCGATGGTTAGAGTGGGGCGCCCAGCCCCAGGGCACGCGGGCAGCCTGCACCTCTCTCAGGGGAGGGCTGTCCCAGGGGCATCAGCGCATGGCCGTCCACAAAGAAGGGGCCATGCAGTGCGCTCCGCTGGGGTCCCGGAGCCGGGCACCTGCTTGTGGAAAATGCAGCCTTCCAGCCTGCCCCCGGCCGAGACCCACCGCCACCCGTCACTGGGCGTGGAACCCGGAACCGAGGGCTGCTGAGGCCCGAGGGGTTCTGCCTGGTCCCAGAGGGCAGTGGCTGGGCAGGGCTGGGCCTCGACTGTGGCCTGGAGCCTTTGGGGTGGACTGCAGAGCTCCTTGGGGCAGCTGGCTCTGGACACCCCTGGCTGATGCTGGCCAGGCGGTAGGGTAAGGCCAGCAGAGAGTAAGTCTGAGCTGCCCTCCCCCAGGTGCTCTGCGGTGCCCTCAGGCTGGGACGCTGGCAGATTTGGGCTTCAGTTAGTTTTAATAATAACTTACAGCTGGTGTGGCCAGGACGGTCTCTGGTGCCAGCTGCAATCAGCTGGTCTTGGCTGCACAGGGAGGGCTGGGAGCCAGGCTCTGCGGGAGAAGGGGCGCTGCTCGATTAGTCATGTCTGCCTGGGTACCGGAGAGGGGCCTGGTGGGGGGCACCTAGGTTCATGTCCTTCCCAGAGACGAGGTTCCATCCTGGAGCGGCCCTGCCCCCTGAGAAGCGCGGCCCGTGAGTGGGAGCTGTGCCTTCCCCACCTCGGACGCGGCCTTGCGTGCCTCCCTGTGCTAAGGCACAGCCCGCGGCTTCTGTGACAGGGCCCCCTGCATGCCTGCTAGCCGCCTGTCCCTCTGCCCTTCCATCCACCTGTCCCTTTAACTCCAGCTGAGACCTGTGGAGGAAAAGGCATTAGGGGGTGGGCCTGGGGGAGGCACAGGCTGGCGCGGCCACTGTGCTTCCTGGGGGCGCAGGACACACAAAGGGCATGGAGTGGACCCCGGGGCGACACGTGGACATGGTGTGCAGAGGGCATCCTGGAGGGAGCGCTGGCCTCCAGCCAGAGCGACCCGGGTCGGACTCAGCTCCCTCTGACCGTCCCCATGGGCGTGTAGCCCCTCTCGGCCTCGGTTCTCGCCTCTGTGAAATGGGACGCTGGTCCTCGCCTCGTGAGTTCATGCACACGTGACACGCTGGACGCAACGCGGAGGCTCGGGGTGGGCAGGACCGGCCAGTGGGCACAGCAGCCGCCGCGTCCCACTGTCCGAGGTCAGTGTGCAGAGGGTGCAGGTAGATGCATGGGGTCTCCTCGCCGCACGGCTCCGCTTTGGAGTCCCAGTTGGGGACAAGAGGCAGCCGGTCGTTACCAGCGGGCCCATGCGGGCCGGCGCCTCACCACCTCACCTTCCAGTGGGCTGACAACAGGCCCCGGCTCAGCCAGAGAACGGGGCCTGGCTCCCGCCTGACGACTACGCGTTCAGGAAGGCAGACGGGGCCCTCGCGGACCACAGAAACGCAGGCTGCCTGGCACCTCCTGTTGAAGGCGCCCGCTCCTCTGGAAATGGGGCCACACCTTTCACCCAGGTTCCCTCTGTAACACAACTGATCTCCTAGCATCTTGGGTAAGACTTGCCCACAGACCTATGGCATGCTGGTGCAGGCTGGTGCCCACAGAGCACAGGGGAGCCCAGGACTCCCCGCCCCCAGTCCAGGCCCCAGCCCCCTCTGTGGAGGACCCCCTCAGGGGCGCGCAGGCCGCGGGGAGACTCAGGAGCCTGGTGGGTGAGGGGAGGCATGTGGCTGGCCGCAGCGGGAGCCCCGAGGGGGGCTCAGCCCCAGGGCAGGGGCCCTGGTACAGAGCAGGAGCCTGGGTGGGGCGGCGAGACCTCCGAGTGTCGCAGCCTGGAGCCATCCGGAGGCGCCCAGGAGCACCCACAGAGTGAGACCCTGGTCCCCTACACCGCTAAGCCCAGGCCACCGGAAGGATGCTCCCGTTTGGAGAGAAGCTTGATCAGGACTCGGCCCTCGTGTGGGACAGAGAGCTGCCCCAGGGTCCTTCAAGAAGTATCAGGGCCAGTTCTTCCAGGACTCAACAATTTATAAAGGCCTTTTTCGATCATCATTTTATTTGCTCCACGGTCATCACCCTTTGGCAAATTTCACAAGTAGGGGAGCCCAGTTTGGGTGAGTTCTGGCAAAGTGAGAATTTAAACCCAAGAAGCAGTGATAGATTTTATTTTCTTCGGCTCCAAAATCACTGTAGACGGTTACCACAGCCATGAAATTTAAGACGCTTGCGCCTTGGAAGAAGAGCTATGGCCAACTACAGAGTGTTTTAAAAAGCAGAGACATCACTTTGCCCACAAAGATCCATATAGTCAAGACTATCATTTTCCAGTATCATGTACGGATGTGAGAGCTGGACCATAAAGAAGGCTGAGCGCCGAAGAATCGATGCTTTAGAACTGTGGTGCTGGAGAAGACTCTTGAGAGCCCCTTGGACTCAAGGAGATCCAAACAGTCAATCCTAAAGGAAATCAACCCTGAATATTCATTGGAAGGACTGATTCTGAAGCTGAATACTTTGGCCACCTGAACAGAAGAACTGACTCATTGGCAAAGACCCTGATGCTGGGAAAGATGGAGGGCAAAAGGAGAAGGGGGCGGCAGAGGATGAGGTTGGTTAGATAACATCACTGACTCAATGGACTTGAGATTGAGCCAATTCCAGGAGGCAGAGGAGGACAGAGAAGCCTGGCGTGCTGCCGTTCATGGGGCCACAAAGAGTCGGACACAACTTAGCGACTGAACAACAGCCACAGCTCCACACCCGTGGCTCCTGGATGACGAAATCCACAGCAGGGACCCTCAGCCTGCGCCCCCTTCCATATCCCGGTTCCCTGTGCTTGCCTGACTGGCTCTCAGAGGCCCCCGCCCTGGCCGCGGGGGTCATCCCTCCCTCCTCCGGCCTGGACGCTCTGGGCTCGGGCTCTGCAGACCTGGAGCGCTCCTCCGGAACCCACCAGAAGAGCTGAGCACGTACAACCATTTTCTCGGATGAATTATAATTTTCTTTCATTTCCCCTTCAAAACACGCTAATTAAACGGACATTGTTGAGACAGCCAATTGAAATTCAAAAAACCATCCTCTTTCTAAAGAAGCCGTCTGTTTCTTTAGAGGCAATTGTGTGCATTGTGCAAACCACGCACGGGAGCACACGCGTGCCCACACGTGCACACACGCGTGCCCACACGCACACGCGGTGCGGGCGCCGAGCCTCACCGGAACGGTGCGCGTGCATGTCCGGCACCAGGACGGTTTGGGTGGATTTTTCTTTTGCCCGGTGTTTGCCATGGTAACTAGGACACGAACAGCCTTAGAACGTTCTCTCCTCCTGCAGCTGCCTGGCTTCCATCCCGGAGGGGCCGCGGGCGGCAGGTGGGGCAGCCATGAGAGGCTGGGCAGCGACCCCCGCCCCGAGACGCCTCGTGCTGTACCAGGGCCCTTCCCCATCTGGTCGCTCCCACAGAGAACGTGTTCTCTTCCACACCCCCATCTCCCCTTCACCTGAGCCCACCTGGAGTCTCCTGGACCCCGCCTGGAGATGGTGGAGGCCTGGACCAGCCTGGCAAGACCCTGACCCCGGTCTCCAGGGAGACAAGCCAGTGGCCCCGTGACTGACAGGGAAGTTTCCAGCCTGCCAAAGCCCCTGAGGGGTGCCGGGCCTTGGGGGTAACTAGGAGCTCCCCTGGGGGATCACCCTCCCTTAAAATGTAACCCCTTAATGTTCTTAAGAAACATGAAAAAAAGAAAATGTTCTTAAAGTGTAACAAACGTCCCCAGAAAGGGTCCAGGTTCAGTCTCCCTGAGGGGAGCTAGGATCCCAGTAAGCTGTGCTGCCTGTTAAAAACAAAAAAGTGTAACAAACTTACAGAAGGTGCACACGTGAGGATGACTCATCGCAGAGTGCCGCTCTGCATAACCGCCAGCTCAGAAAGGTCCAGAACTTCCCCGGCCGGAAACAGCCCCAAACCCCTAGCACACTCCCACTCACCGCCCCCAGGCGCCCGAAAGAACCACCGAGGCGCCGCCTAACCCCTGGCTCTCTCTCGCCCGGCTGGGCTTTTGGCCGTGGGCTCCTCTGCTGGTTTGGATCCGGCCACTGTCACTTGGTCCCCGATGAGACCGGCCGCGTGTAGGCAGGGGAGGCTGGCGCATCCTGTGACCACGGGCACAGGGACGCCTGGTCCCCTCCTGCAGTCTGTTCCCCTGGGCCACATCAGAGCCGTGCTTTCTGGAAGGTGACGCTGGGCCTGCTGCTGGCCCGGCCCCTCTCACCACCTGCTCACCCGTCTCCCCTGCACCAGCGCAAGGCTGGGCACGGACCAGGGGCCCCCTGAGAGAGAGTGCTGGTCCCAGCACGACCGTGGTCATGTCCAGGCCACACGGCGCGCTGGGGGCACCCTGCGTCTTAAGGGTGCAGCGCCGCCCCATCCTCAGCCCCCCAGCTCCGCCTGGACACTCTCTCTCTCTCACCCCAAGAGCCTACCCTCCTCGGGGCCTCCGCTCAGAGTGAGGCCCTGGTGTCTTGGACCAGGTACTCGCTTGTTTGGTGAAAAGTCGTGTCTCCCTGCCCCACCACTGGCGCCGACGCCTCGGCCTACGTGCGCCAGTGCCAAATGGAATCTCGGAGACAGAGTTCTGGGCGCATGGAAACAAAGAGCTTCATTGCTTTGCCAGACAAAGAGGGGCACAGTGAAAACCTGTGAGTCCCAACAGGGACGCATAGGATTCGGTGAGGAGTTTTAAATTCCCTGGCGGCTCAGACCATAAAGCGTCTACCAGCAACGTAGGAGACTCGGGTTCGGTCCCTGGGTCGGGAAGATCCCCTGGAGCAGGAAACGGCAACCGACTCCAGTACTCTTGCCTGGAAAATTCCATGGACGGAGGAGCCCGCTGCGCTGCAGTCCATGGGATCACAAAGAGTCGGACACGACTGAGCAGCTTCACTTTTCACTGCACTTTCATAGCCGTGGTCCAGGGACGCATTTGCCAGCAGGGTCAGGGTTTCCAGGCCTGCGCTCCTCGATCTGGCCGCAGGTGGTCCCTCTTGCCTCTGCATCTGCTCTCCCCTGATCAACAACCGTCTGAATCTGCCCTTTGGGGCTCAGGGGAGGTTCCGGGAGCTGGAGCCTGTTCCCCACAAACGAGAGATGGGGGCACAGAAAGACTTGCACGGCCGGGGGCCCCACAGGGTCCCGCTCGGTTTCACCATCAGCGCCGGGTCGGCACGCACTTGGGGAGAGGGTAGATTTGCAGGATCCGCACAACACGTGGGAACCCCAAGTCCTCGGGAGCTCGGCTCCCCTGCACCCGGCTCTGCTGCCATCCATCCAGAGTTCACGTCACCGCCCGCCCCAGCCGGCTAGCATCCTCACGAAGATGGCCCCCGGGGGCCCTGCAAGTTGTCCGGCTGGGAGGGTGGGGCCCCCCAAACAAGGAGGCTTGACCCCAGCACCCAAGGTCAGGCCAGGATTCCGAGACTGGTGACTCAGGCTTCAAGGAAAGGCAGCCCGCCCGTCCCTGGGGCTCTCCATGCCCCGCCCCGAGCCTGCTCCCTGAGACGGCACCCCACCCGCCCCGGGGGGGCCCCTGCACCTTATCGCAGGTGGGGCCTGGGGAACGAAGGTGGCTCGGCGCCTCCGTGTGGGGTGGGGGCATCCGTGGGGCTTCCCGGGAGCAGCTCAGCCCTGGGGCTTGGGGGGCCAGGCCTAGACAACGTCTCCAGGAAGAAGGGGGTTGGATCCCTGCGTGGAAGGTTTAACTAGCCCTGAACGGGTACCTCACGGACAGCATCTTGTGTTCCATGACCTCTGTGGGAACGGCCCCGGTCCCCGCATTGCACAGACCTGGGCTCTCAGCGGCCAAGCTGACTGTTAGCTTATCGGGTTCACAGCTGGCCGCAGGGCAATGGCCGGGGTGTCCTGGCTCCGTTCATTCGCCAGTTTCGGGATCTCGTGGGGACGGGGAGGGGGGTGCACGGGGTGGGGGCACAAACGGGGCCTGTGGGGCCAGAGACCCCAAGGTCAGACCCCACACAGTCACAGCCCTGGGGTCGGGCCACAGTGAGTCCTTGGGCCCAGAAGCCTAGAGGATCCCGGGAAGGCTAGGAGGCTGGGCCTGGGGAGACCCCCACACCCGCAGAGAGACCACCCATCACTCCTGGGGCTGGGAGGGCCCTGCACACCCTCCCAGCAGCCCCCTGCGGTAAGCAGCAGCAGGTAAATGCTGAATGAGCACCTGCTCCGTGCCCGCACGGGATCTGTCGCCAACAACAAAGTGCATGGGACATGCGCTGCGACCCAGGAAGATGGGGCTGGCCAGGTGCAGGCAGGGAGGGCTTCCTGGAGGAGGCCGCGTGGCCGACCTGGTGAGGGGAGCCAGGGAGAGGCGTTCTAGGCAGAGGAAGAGCAGGTCAGAGGCCAGAAGGCCGGAGAATGAGCGTGTGTGTGAGTGTGGATACGAGGGTGGGTGTGTGTGGATCTGAGTGTGTGTGAGTGAGACTGACCATATGTGGATGAGCGGGTTGGTGAGGATGACCATGAGCGTGCAAGGGTGTTGTGAATGTGTGGGGTGTGTGGTGAGTGTGAGTTAGGTCTGCCACACACAGGGCCGGTCACCAGGGCCTCTCGGGCCATAATAAGGCGATAATGAATCGGGACTCGATCCTCGGGGCACTGGGGAGCCAGGGAGGGTAGTAGGGTCGGGTGGATGATGGAGGCTTATCCCTCCAGCTGCTGGGTGGAGGCTCCAAGTGGCCGAGGTACCAGCTGGAGGCCACCACCGTGGTGCAGGATGGACGGAGCAGCCCTGGGCAGGTCCATCCGCAAGGCGTCTAGCAGATAAACGTGCTGGATCCTGGCGCCTGGCCAGAAAACATGCAAGTCAAGAGAGGGAACAGGAGATGGTTGTGGCCCCCAAATCCAGGTGTCCCCCCAGACTCAGGGCCTGAGCCCAGCACCCCGAGAGCTGTCAAGCCCCTCCCCTGCCTGACACTGCCCTCCAGGCCTAAAAGGTAGTTGGACTTGACTCTCCATCGCCTCCTCAAGCTGGGTGGCCTCAAGCGAGTGACCCAACCTCTCTGAGCCTCAGCTTCTTCATCGGTGGCATCAGAAGATAACACTAGTACTTACGTGTATGAGTCAGCTCGTGCTGTGTAACAAGCCACCCAGAATTCAGCTACCACAGCCAAGAGTGGTTCCCTTGCCTGTGGCTCAGTGGGTCGGTTGGCTCTGGTGGGCGGGCAGGCTGCAGGCTGCGTTCTCTGAACCAGAGGGCCAGCTCCTGGCGTGGCGGATCCCCAGGGCACAAGAGAGCAGGCAGGCTGAGCACACAGAAGGTGCCTCGCTCACCTCCACCAGCATGCCATCAGCCCGAGCCAGGCCCAGGCCCAGCCCAGCTGCAGTGAGCAGGAAGGTACCTCCACCTCCGGGGAGGCCTGGGTGGGGCCCTAGTCCCATTAGAGGGCGTGAGGGACTGGCTGCCTTGTCCAGGCCCCACCCTCATCCCTGGGCGTTGGGAGGAACAGAGACAGGCTGTGCAGCTCCCACACCATCTTCCGAACACAGAGGCTCTGCAGCCTTGGCAGAGGAGCAGACCCCAGCCTGCCCTGCCCAGAAGGACATGGCTGGCTCTTCCACGTGCCCATGGGGCTGGGAAGATGGTCTGACACCCTCTGGGGCCTGAGACCCCACCCTCCCGGCAGGAGAGCCCTTGACTGGCAGGCAGCCCAGGGGACCCGGCCCAAGGGTGACTCTCTACTGTCCAGGGGTCTGTGCGGCCCCCCAGCCCTGCCGGCCTTCACCTCTGGAGTCATGACCTTGAGCTCAAACCAGCCTCCAGGAAGAGGGTGTTCCTGCCTCACCACCCCAGGGAGCTACCCAACAACCTCAGTCATCCGTGCCCCCTCCTGTAAATGATCTAGACCCCCAGCTGGGGGCCTGGGGAGGCAGCCCCAAAGGCAGCCAGGGAAAGAGGCCCTGCCCTTTCAACCTGCCTGCAGGATGAACAGGGAGGGAGGCAGGGACGTGGCAGCCTCAGGAGGACCCCGTGCCCAGTCAGGGGGATCAGCCTGGATCAGCCTCATCTCGATGCAGAAGACTCCCCTCCTGCGTCCTGGCCCAGAGTCACACAGCTCCCCTTACACACCCCCAGAGATGGGCGCCTTGCTCCCACTGAGGCCGCCGCTGAGAGAGCTCTTCTGTATTTGATCTGAGCTGTGCTCCGAGGTCCCACTTCTGCCTCTGGGTCTTTAGCATGTGCTGAGCACCTGCTGGATGCAGTACCACCCTGGCTGGCACAGCCCACAGAGCGTACACCATCGCCCGCCTGGGGAGGCTCAGAGGGGTAGAGGCACGGGGGCCGCCTGGCTGTCTGCCAGGCTCGCCACCTCCCCCGAGCCCCTCTTCCCCTCCAGGGCCCCCACACAGCATCAGGAGGAGCAAAGCTCATCCAGAGGCCTGAACTCCAGCGGCTTCTCACATCTGCTCTCTCCTGAGATGAGCCGTGACGTCCTGGCCACCTGCCTGGTGGTGCATCCAGGGAGCTCCCAGTGTAGACAGGATCGGGGAGGGAGGGCAGGGGGGAACGAGAGCAGAGAGCAGGAGAGGGAGGGACGGGAGATGCTGGCGGGGGCGAGCTGCCACCTGCTCCGTTGTCCGGTCTGAGTACCACTTAGTACAACTGTTAAAAAGATTCTGAGGCAATTAGGCTCAGGGGAAGCCATAAATCTCAATAACCATCAGCCCAAGTTTTCTCCCCTCCTTGAAACAACAGATATAATTTCACTGGTTGCGGCCCAGACTCCCAGAGGACTTTCTGATAAAAAGCCACTTCTTCAAAACATCAAACCCAAGTTCCTCTCATCTTTCAAGCAACCAGAGGATCAGGTTTCCCTAGAGTGGAGGAGGCGGGGAGGCGGCTGGGTGTACACGCAGGCCTGCCCGCCTTCCCCAGGGCCAGAGCTCGGCACCCAGGCTGTGGGTCTCCAGGTCATCCTGTGGTCTCCTTGACTCTGACGTGTCACCCCTGAGACAGAGCCTTCTAATCTCGGCTTGGTTACCGCTCCTGGCAGGGAGCTCGCTACCTGTCACGGCTGGTCCGTATCGGGATGGCTGTTTCCAATGCTGCCCCGAGACTTCTTCCAGCACCGCCCTATAACTCCACCCCTCTGTCCGTGGGGCACACAGCATTCCCCGTGGTGGGGCTGGGAGCCGGCATGTGACCCCCAGGAAGCTAGGACCCCCTGAGAGGCTCCTCGGCCGAGGGGAGGGCAGGGAAGGGGAGCTACATTGTGCCCACGTGGTTTTATTCGGGCGAGCTTTGGCCTTAGATGTTGAAAGGGTTCGAGTGGCCAGCCCCACTGAAGGTCTCACTGACCGCTCCCAGTGACGGGCAGGGCGCTTTACCCCAGCCCCCACCCTGCCCCAAGCGGGAGGCGGGGCTACCCTCCTGAACGTCGGGCTCCCCTCCAGGGACGGAGGGGGGTGTGGCCTGGTGGGCTTGCCTTTTTCCCTCTGCCAGGCGGGGAGCTCCTTCTCCTTGAAAGCAGCCCCTGAGCATGAGGGGTGCTCAGCCCCCGCTTGCCAGGTCAGAAGACCCCTCCACAACACGGGCGTTACTGCGCGGCTGCAGTGAGGAGGCGAGGGGCCCGGGGTCAGGCACCCCCTCCATAGCCCTGCTGTGGGTGTCCAGTGTCCGGGGCCCTCCACAGTAACTCCTGGACATGCAAACCCCGTGTCCCCTCCAAGGTGGCCCAGGACGCCCCTCAGCCACGCGTCCGCTGCGTTTCTGCCCCCAATTCTCACCCTGCGTGGGCTTGTCTTACTTTCAAGATAAGCGAGTTTGCTTGTGGAGAGGCCAGGGCCGGCTGCCCAGGGCTGAGCAGCCACTGCAACCTTCGGGCTCTGCAGAGAGGCTCCCCCACGTCAGGGGCCCTCTTGTCCAGCCAAGGAGCCTGGGGTGTGGTCACTAAAGGCCCGCAGGGCGATAAGCCACGTGGCCCAGGCCCCACACTGATCATTCAACAGCCCTCACCCCAGGCACAGAGAGGAGGCTCAGAGAGGCTCCGCCAGCCACCCAGGCTCGCACAGCAGGAGGCAGCCAAGGCAGGATGTGAACCCAGGTCTGCCTGCGTCCTGAGCCTAGGTTCGTGCCTCCACTCGGGACAACCTTCCTTTAAGGAAGTAGCGGGAGCCTGGGGGGCCCCTCGCAGACAGGGAGGCGGAGGCTGGAGAGGGGACTTGAACAAGATCACACGGTGAGGGGGCAGGCTGGGCTAGCCCCTGGGCTTCTAGACTCCGGTCCAGAGCTAGACCCAGCCTCACAGGGTCAAACCAACAGCCCCACCCGGGGTACATGTCAGGGGGGTCGTCTCTGCTGAGGAGGGTTGAGGGGTGCCTTGTCTAGGGGAGCCCCCTTGTCTGTCCTAGAAGCGCCCGTCTGGACACCAGTGGGTTGCAGATAGCCTGGCCCTGGTGGCGGGCGCCAGGGCCGTCTGACGACCTCGGACCAGGCTGCAGTGAGAACCAGGACCCTGGAGTCTGCGGGAGGCCCCTGGGCAGCCCTCGGTCAGGGTGGACAGCCCAGCCTCCTTCACAAGTCTCTCCCCAGGGCGCCAGGACCTCTCCAAGTGCCCGCTGTCCCTCTCCAGCCCAGAGGCCACACAGACACGGGGGCAATCACCCCGACTCCCAGGTAGGGCAGTTCAGCAGCGTCCAGAAGGAAGCCCTACGGCCACGGTTCAGCCCTCCCGGTTCCCTCAGTCCTGCACTGACTCCTTGAGCATTTGACACAGGCCTCTCTGGGCTCAGCGGGGCCTCAGGGCACGTGAAGTGGCCCTGGCCCCAGGCCCTCACCAGGCAGCTTAACTCTGTGTGGCAGGGTCTTGGGCAGGCCAAGTTCAGAGTGTACTTGTTTGGAGGCTCAATCCAGATGGGGGAAACCAGGGAGGGCTTCCTGGAAGAAGTCTCATCCAAGCTAAGACTGCAAAGAAGGAAGGAACTGTCCACATGGGGCAGGGGAGAAGGGGAGGGAATACTGGGCACAGGCAGAAAGAGGGGGGATCCTGTCCTCAGGCCCGACGGTACCCAGCGTGGCCAGAGCCAGAAGTGCTCAGGGAGTGTCCTAGGCGAGGAGCGTGGACTCTGTCCTGAGGGCCCGCGGTGTCCCTCCGCACCAGGCCTGGGGCTGAGCTCTCTAGATGTCAGCTGTGCCCCCACAGCCCCCAGGAAGTGGGGGTCTGAGTCCAGGCCTGTGAGGGCCCAGGAGAGGGGATGAGCCATCGAACAGATTCAGGGAGCTGGAGCAGCAAAGGAGTGAAGGAAATGCAAGCCAGCTTCGGGGCGGGGCTTGCTCCAGACCCCCAGGAGGGCCGGGCGCCGGCGCACGCTGGCAGAGATGCCTGGCGTCTGGAGGCCATGCCGACCTGTCTGCGGCCGTGGGTGCCGAGACGTTCAGGCCCCAGAGGCACCACCAGCCAGGGCGTGCTGACTCTCGGTGAATCGGGGCCAAGACCCGGGACAGGGCTGGACTGAATCACAGCCAAGGTGTCCTAGGGGCCTGCAGCCCAAGGACGGGCACGAGGGCCAAGGGGTCTTCCCCAGCCCCCACGCCCACATGCCATCGCCCCTTCCACTGTGTGGTGTGCGGGCCAAGTCCCTTCAGTCATGTCCGACTCTGCAACCCTATGAACTGTAGCCTGCCAGGCTCTTCTATCCGTGGGATTCTCTAGGCAAGAACAGAGTGGGGCTGCCATTTCCTTCTCCAGGGGATCGTCCCAACCCAGGGATCGAACCTGGGCCTCTTCTGTCTCCTACACTGCAGGCAAATTCTTCTCCACCAGCACCGCTGGGAAGCGCCTTCCACTGGACCCAAACAGAACCCACTGGAAAGCATTTCACCAGGCACCTTGAGCCCACCAAGGTGGGACAGGGTTTATGGAAGATCCGTCTGGAGGGAAATGTGTTGGAGGACATCGGGAACCCTCTCCCTCTCCTCCTTCCAGGCAAAGGCAGTGTTGCTCTGGACCCCAAATCCAGCTGGAGGCCTGGAAGTAGGGAGTGGAAGCAGGGGAGTGGGGCAGGGGTCTGGTTTTCCCCTCCTGCCCATGAGGGTGCCCGTCAGAGGGTCTTCCCTGGACATCCGTGCTCCTCCTTCTCGATGGCATCTGCTGCGGCCAGTGAGGGGTGTGGCGACAGCCTGCTGACCAATCCAGGGCCGCTGACAGCGCCTTCCTCCTCCAGGAAGCCTTCCGGAGCTTGTCGGGGGGGCCGGGCGGGCTGGCCCCTGCCTGCCCTGTTCCTCTGCTCCACGCGTCGTTTCACTCCAGGGGTCCGAAGTCTCCGCGGCCTCCTCCCCCAGCACGGCCGCAGCCAGGCCGCCCCTCCCCAGACCAGGCTCTCTAGTCCTGAATGTCCAGGTGCTGGCCACCTGTCTCCCCTAAAGCACGGATGGCTCTCTTCCTGGAGCAAATCCGCACTCCCCACCCGTGTGTCCAGGATCCCCCTACACTCTCTCACACACATGCACATGCACACATGTGCTCACCAGGACACAGGACCACGCATGCTGGCGTGCATGTGCACGCACCCGGCCCTGAACCCTGGTCTCAGTCTGTTCTGACACCTCTTCTTCCCCAGCCTGCCTGCTGTGTTCTGAATTCCCACTTCAACTCGAGGGAGGCAGGCTCAGAGTCGCTGAGAACCACACAGCTCCCCAACGACGAAGCTGGGAGTCAACCCGGACGGCCTCCCCACCCGGAGCCGACACGGCTCCTGCGATCGCTGGGTCCTCACTGGAGCTTCTCCAGTGAGGGAGGCGCTTGGCAGACACCCCCCCCCACCCTGCCCTCCCACCTGTCAACACAACAAAAAGTTAATGTAGAAGTAAATAAATTTGCTAAGAGGAACAGAACTTCTAAGAGAGGAAAACTTGAGATGCCCAAAGGGAGATGCCTAATTTTATCCCATTTCACAATTGAATTGTAAATCTGCCTTGAAACTGAGCCCCCAGGCCACCGTGCTGAGGCTCCTTTGGGGAAGGGGTCTCGAGAGCTTTCTCCTCTGCCTGCCGCTCCGGGTCAGAGAGAGCCCAAACCGGGCTGATTCACCCGTGTCGGCTGTGGGGCCCGCGGTCGAGGCCGAGCTGCTGGCCCAGGTGTCGCTTGGGGTCACTGAGCCCTCAGCTGTGCAGGGGACAGCCGCAGGGACCACCCAGGCCTGAGGGGCCGCAAAGGGGCCGCTCATGCGCAGGAGCGCTGCTGACCTAAGCTTCCTGACAGCAGCAGGGATACCTGCCTTAGCTTCCCGTCATCACCCCAGGAGGGCCCCCCAAGTCCCCAGTCCTCCCATGGCTGGGCCCCATGGCCACGACACCCCAGATTCCCTTGGCGGGGGGGCGTGCGCTGCTACCCAAGCAACTCCAAGACAGCTGATGCTGCCCTCCAGCATCTCGAAGTTGACATCTGGGATGTTTCAAGTTTGCAAGAAGCAACGTGAGCTTTGAAGATAGTTTCCATGTGTTTATTAACAGTCCCACGAGGCCCCGGCCCCGGCCCCTCTCACCTCACGTGTGCCCCACGTGTGCCGTCACCCTCGGCTCTCCCAGCCCCGACATCCACCGTCCGGGCGGGACTGGGAGGCGACAGGCCTCCCACGGGGCTGGGCCGATGAGGACTGTCTGCAGCCTCCGGTTTACAACGTCAAGTCCCACGAGCTCAGATACGCAGGGCGAGCTGGTCGCCGAGGTCACGACCGGGCGGCTGACCTTGACCCCAGCTAGCGGTCCTGATGAAGAGCTGATGACAGCAGCTCCCGTGCTGGGCTCCGCGCCGTGCCAGGCCGGGCGCTCTCCACCCTGACCCCGTTCCTGGAGGAAGGGGATCCTCCCTCTGCAGGTGGGGGGGATGGGGCCCCCAGACCAGCTCACGTGCACGCGGCAAATCCAGGACACCCAAGCCTGTGCTCCCCGCGGCCCTGTTCTTCCCAAAGGACCCGAAGCCCCCTCTTCCTGCCCCTCTGCCTGCCCCCCAGCAGCCCAGCTTCAGCTGGTGGGGCTGAGTCAGGCTCACTTCCGACCCCTGGCTCTGCCACGTGTGAGACAGCAGGACAGAGGGGCCTGAGAGGCGGCCGGCCCTGGTGGAAGGACTGAGCCCCCTCCCATCCCGGGGTGGGGAGGCTGTTTCTGGACAGAGGCCCCCAGCTGCCCCTCCGGGCCTGGAAGCGCAGCCCCAGGCTGGCTCGCACACCTGCAAGGCCTCCTCTTCCTCCGGGACGCCCAGCTCTGGGGTCTCCTCCTCCTGAAGGGGGCCCCTCTCCTGACGTTCCAGGAGGTCCCACTGACAAGAGCACAGATGCGTCTCTGATTCCTAATGGGCCAGGGAAGCCCCCAGCCTGCAGGGTCTGAAGCCTGAAGGATCACAAAGCTTCGGGTTAGACTGTGGGCTGTGAGTGAGGGTGGGGAGTCAAGGAGCTGTCCAGTCTCTGCACCTCTCAGGGGAGGAGAGCTCCCACCCACCCCCTCCTCACTTCATTACCCACAAGGAGAGGGCTCCTACCCGCACGGTGAGTCCGACCCTGGACTCTGGCAGAGACCAGAGACTCTGTCCAGAGACCCTAGACTCTCAGCAGTAGCTGGAGATCAGCCCCTGTGCAGCTCTGCTCAAGGCAGAGAGTTTGTTAACTGACCGGCCAGCAGAGGTGGGTGGCTCGCTAGGTGGGTCTGTAGGGCTCCCTGTGGAAGCCTGGAAGTTCTGATCGGAACTGAAATGGTGGGTGAGATGGACCCACCCACCCACCCACCCACCCCCACTACTGTCCACACACCCGTCAGTCCACGCAGCCACCCACCCACCCATCTATCCCTCCACCCACCATACCACTAGCACACCCATCTATGTATCCACCCACCCATCCATCCATCCGCCCCGCGGCCCCCACCGCCCACCAGCTCACCCATCCACCTGCCCCTCAGCCATCCGTCTGCTTATTCAGAATTCACTCAGCTCCTCCCACTGGTCTTACTGTCCACTACTCCAGGGGGTCTGCATACGCCAACTGGTACCTGCCTCTTGGGCAGACAGACCCAAAAACAGGTGCTTCTGAGACGCGTCAGGGGTGCAGGCACTGCCCGTGGACGGAGCTCAGCTCACAGACCCATGCAGTGCGCTGGCCCTGTCCCTTCTCCCAGAGGCGTCCTGCCGAGACCCTCCCAGCCCACTCTGCCGCTCCCCACTCCCTGACCTTTGCATGTTCCAGAGGCCACACCCTGCGCCTTGTCTCAACACCCCACCCTCCCTGCGCTCAAGGCCCAGCTCAGAGGCATGGCCTCCCGCGTGTGCCTCTCTGAGCACTCACTCTGCGTCCAGCTGCTTCTCTGCTCCCTGCCTCCTAGACGGGGGCTCCCTGGAGGGGCAGAGACTGGCCTCTGTGCAGGCTGCATCGGGCCCAGAGCTGATGCTTTTGAGATGAGTTTGTGGAGGAAAGGAGGGAAGTCGTGGGGAGAGACGGAGGTGCAGGGTCGGGGGCCAGGGAGGGATGGCCCGAATCCTCTTTTGTGACCCCACCCCCACCCAGAGTCTCAGGCGGCTTGTCCGTCTGGGCCTTGGGGCTGCCTTCCCACCCCTCCAGGGACCCTCGTGGGGTGCCTGGCACGTGCCTTGAGGACTGTTCTCCTAGGCCCTGGGGGTGAGGTCCCAGCCCCTGGCAGTTCCCACCCCAGAGGTCCCAGCCCACCACGGCACTTGGGAGGTTCCTGGGGCCCATCTCTGGGCCCATGGAGACGGTGGGACGTAGGACTCCTGAGTTACCCTCTTTCAACAACTTGGAAAGCCTGTCTGTTGGAGAACTCCAAAGCAAGAGCAAGGGCCCCGGCCTTGACCATCAACCCCGGGCACAAGAGACTGTGTTTCCCAGCACACACACCGCTTAATGTTTAACTCCCGCAAGCTTTCTGATCGCTAATGACAGGACATTAACTCTGCACAAACAGGAAGGTTCAGAGGAGCCGACCTGGAGCCCATCGAGCGTTGGCCAGGCTGCCGCATCCCCTCTGGCCACAAGGGTCATGGCTGGGCAGCCGGCGGCTGGGGTCATCGGGGGGTGTGGGTGTGGGGAGGCCGTCTCAGGGACGCAGAGCTCTGTTCTGGCTTCCCTACTGCTCGGAGGGTGCCTCCCCCAGGAAGCCCACCACTCTCCCACCAGAATCACACTTACTGAGCTGGTCTCCACTCGCCTGCAGATCAGGGTGATAAGCCGGCACCCCTCTTTCCTAGCCAGGTCCCTACTTAAAGCAGACAGGAGACAGGACTGTGTGTGCAGGCAGGGATTCCTGGAAGCACAGCAGGGAGCGGGGAAAGAAGATTGTTGCTTTCTTGGGGATGGTGGGTGGTCTGCGGCAGGCAGTGGGGCTCAGTCCCCTGGGAGCCTGTATGAGGATATGGAGAGCACCCCAGAATTTCCCCCTTCTGAGGGACAACACCCACCAGCATCCCGCTTGAAGGTCACTCCTGGGACCTCAAGTCCCCAGCACCTCCCTCAGGGCTCGCCTGCAACCAAGGGAAGGCAGGGCTTCGGTCAGGGACGTGGGACGGCCCCCGACTGCCGCCCACTGTGGACACACGCGGGCCAGGCGCTGTGCGCATGCTCCCCTCGGCTCCTGGGTTAGCCCTGACGATGGGGGATGGCCCTGCCAGGAAAGGTGACCACCCCGTCTTAGAGACTAGGAGACGGGGGCCAGGCTGGGCACGGGGTCTTGCCCAGTGGCAGCGCCAGTGGTGGGAGAGCTGGACTCATTCTGACCGCTGGCTGCACAACATGCTCTGAACTTGGACCACATTCCCTGAGTCTCCGGCCGTGCGAGGCCCGACCGTGCGAGGGCCCCGGAGCCCATGGGCGGGACGCAGTCAAGGAGGCCGCCTTCCCCCGGGCTGTGTCCAGTCTGCCTCCCGCTGCCAGGGTCCCTCAGCCAGTGTGGAATCCCTCCCTCTCCCCATCCTAGATGGAAGGAGAGGGTGCAGGGCTGATGGATGCAATCACAGACCCGCATGGAAGCTCAGAGAACATTCCTGAGCACAGCTGCGCTGACCAGATTCTCTGAAGTCTTTTCTTTTGGCTCCTCCGGGTCTTAGCGGCAGCACGTGGCATCTTTGATCTTTGCTGCCTTGTGCGGGATCCCTCTCTCTATTTTTTTCAGTTGCGCCATCAGGATCTGTTTTGTTGCAGCATGCAGGATCTAGTTCCCTGACCAGGGATCAGACTTGAGCCCAGCACATCAGGAACACGGAGCCTTAAGCACTGGGCCACCAGCGGAGTCCCTCGAGAGCCTTCACTAGATGGAAAGTACCATCCTTGGCTCATGAGAAACTCCACTGGGGTCAGTGAAGACGCTCCCAGTGGCGGGCGGTGAGCCTCAGCCCAGGCTGCGCCCAGGTCCGGGTCCTCTCCTCTCTCCTACTCCCCCCCACCAGGCTTGGCTGGGGACTCCTGGGAAGGAAACGCTCCCCAAAGCCACCCTGGGGTTGACCCCTCTGTGCACTGCTTCGAGTGGGAGGACAGTGTGCACAGGGAGACCAGCCCTCCACTCCCCTTCCCAGCTCTGCGGCCCGGGGATCATTTCTGGAGGGACATCCACCTCCTGTCTCCAAAAACCCCCGTGTCAACTGGCCCTGCATTTGTAAAAGCCCCAGAAATGGGCTGGCCAGCCCCCAAGGGAAGCGTGGGCATGCCCAAGCCAGGGTGCGGAGGTTAGACGCTGGCCCTTTGGTTCGGAGCTGTGATCCATGGGGCTGCTGGGGGCGGGGTGCGGGTCAGCCAGGAATCTTGACATCAGCCCATCAAGCTTTACTGGGCACCTACCACGTCAGCCAGACCCCACAGAGGGGAAGACTCCAGGCGCTCCTGGTCCGGGAGAGGGCTGTGTAAGCGCAGACCCCGACCCTGATTCCAACAGGCCTCTCCCAGACTCCCTTCTCTGAGCTCCTGCTTGGGGTCGCAAAGGGTCGGACACGACTGAGCAGCTGAACTGAACTCAATTCCCAGGTGGCACGAGCAGTAAAGGACCCACCTGCCCAGGGTTTGATGCCTGGGTCAGGAGCATCCCGTGGTTAGGAAATGGCAACCTCCTCCAGTATTCTTGCCGGGAAAATTCCATGAGCAGAGGAGCCTGGCAGGCTACAGTCCATGGGGTTGCAGAGTCGGACACGACTGATCACGTGTATACTGACCTCCTGCAGGAAGCATACCTTGAGCCCTCAGGGGCCACACTGGGGAAGATGCAAGATGTGCATGTGTTAGGAGTGTCAGAGGAGAAAACAATCCAGATGCTGCTGGCATACACAGATAAAGACATAAATGACCCGGGAAACCAGGGAGGACTGCCTGGAGGAGGCAGTGCCTAAGCCAGGACCAAATTTAGCCAGGGAGAAGTGTTTCAGAAGAGGCCTCCTGGCAGGGTCAGTCACAGAGATGCTTCAGGAGTGGGCAGGGTCAGCAGGACCCTGTGAGAGCCTCTTAGTCCCCTGATGGTGGGCCCTCTGTGGTGGGGGTGTGATGAGCAGCTGGAATGTGGGCCAAGGCCGAGTTCCATCCCTGCTCCTGGAAAGGGAGGGTTTCCAGAGCTGGCGGTGAAGTTGTTCCCGAATCCTCTGCAGTCTGGGGTTTCCTTACCCTCCGGGGAGTCATGGGACAGCTCCAGGTAGACCCTCTCTCTGCCGGGAGCTTCTTCCAGGTGTTGGTCTCCGGGTGTCAACCACAGCAGATGCTCTCGGAAGGGTCTGAAATCCTGTTTCCTGAGCCCACCCTCCCTGCTGCAGCTCTGGAAGGAAGAAGGGCCAGAGGTAGTGCCCCACAGTGGAGCCTCACGTCCGGCCTGGTTTCTGCCTCGTGGATGGGGTCAAGAGAGTGGAATCAAGCCGAGTGCATGTGACGTGCAGGGAAGAAAACGGACCAAGAACGGGTCCCAGAGCCTGAAGCAAGCCATCTGCAAGCCGTGCCCCAGCTCCTTCCGTCTCCGAGGTTTACTTCCTGTACTTGACGAGGGCCCACTGGGCAGGGCCTCTCTCTCGGCTCCGCGTCTGCGCCCTCGACAGGCCGGCACACAGTGGGTGCTTTGCTGAAGGTATGGACGAGCCCTGTGGGGTGTGGGCGGGGCCCCGGGGGCTGTCCCCTCATCTCACCTCTGCTGGCAGGGCACGCCACCTGTAGCCCCTGACTCCCTCTAGACTCAGAGACAGCACGGGGCTCCCACTAAAGAGTCAGAGCCGTGTGAGTTAAAACCCCGGTCCTGGGGCCTTCCTGGCAGTCCAGGAGCTAAGACTTCACCTCCAGTGGTTGGTTGGGTCTTTGGTTGGGAAGCTAAGGTGGAGCTTGCCTGGGCAAAAAAAAAAAGGAAAACATAAAGCAGAAGCAATATTGTAACAAATTCAATAAAGACTTTAAAAATGGCCCACATCAAAAAATCCTTTTAAAAGAGAAAAAAACAATCCCAATGTTTGACTAAGAGGGCACCCGGGATGGGCAATTTGGCCTCTCTGAGCCTCAGTTTGTTCATCTGTGAACTGGGGACAACAACGACCCCAGCTTGCTGAGGGGCCCACCTGAGGGGAGGCTCACACATTTCCACTTGTGCGATTTTCAGCGTGCACTCCTCCCGTAGCCCTGTTGACTGCACGGGGCCCCAGAACGAGACCGGGGCCCTCTGAAGCACCCCATGGTTCGGTCTCTGTGCCCCGTGGAGGGCAGGTGAAAGTTCAGGGACGGTAAATAAACTCACAGGTCAAGTAAGGCGAGCACCACCACCTTTGAGCCAGAGGCCCAGCCTTATCTCCTGTCCCTCCCGTCTATCCTGTTTGCCCACATCAAGGCGATGGACGGAGGGTAAACGTGGCCCAGCAGGCTGACCTGCCGAGAGGCAGCGGGGGCAGCGAGGGACAGCGAGGGACAGGCAGGAGAAGCTGGGGACAGCATGGGGCCGGGCCTGGAGTCCGGGAGCCGAGCCAGCTGCAGGAAAGAGCCCGCCCCCTCCTCCAGGGCTGGCCCCCACCAGGGTCACAGACCAACAGAAACCCAGCCCAGCCAGTTATAGACATGCCTGAAGACCCCCAGCCCCGCTCCCAGCTCCCCCCAGCCCCTTACCCCAGGACCCCACGACCCCTGTGGGACTACGTGAGTGCCCTTTCCTCCACCTGAGGTGGCTGGTGTGGCCACCGAGCCCGTCCTGTCTGGGGTGGGGGCTACTCTCTGTCCAAATCCACGTGGATTCCAGAGCTCACGGAATCCTTCGGCCTCTGCTGAGGGACTGTAGAAGGAAAGGCCTTTTTTTTGGCCACACTGCACAGCAGGTGGAACTTCCCTGACCAGGATCAAATCCATGCCCCTGCAGCAGAAGCTCAGAATCTTAACTACTGGACCATCCGGCAAGTCCAGAAAAAGCCTTTGGAAGACGTGGACTACCCTCTTCCCCTTTCATAAGGAAACTTCTGATAAACCAGTGTTGGACTCCAGCCCCCACCCCAGATAAACACTTCCTCCCGTTGGCCAGAAGGGCAGACCCATCTTCTTTCTTTCCTTGCTGTGGCTGCCAGGAAGCTCAGGCTCATGTTGCCTGACCAGTGGCTGTTTCTCTGGTTCCTGAGACACAATTCTCTTTCCTTTACCTCTGGATAATTCCTGATCTTTTCCTTCCATTTCTGTGTTTAAGTTCTAGTTTCAGTATGTGTTTTTTGCAGAAGATTCCCAATGAATACACAGAATACATATAATTGTGTATACACCTAGACACTTAACATCGTAGAATAAATAATTTCCAATTGTGTCCTCAAAACACTGGCACATGCACACAGATGTGCACACGCACACGGATGTGCACACGGACATGCACACACACAGACGTGCATACACATGGATGTACACCCACAGATGTGCACACACAGAGACATGCACATGGACGTGTGCACACACGCACGGATGTTCACACGGAGAGACATGCACATGGACGTGCGCACACACATGGACATGCACACACACACGGACATGTACACACAGACATGCACACACACACATGGATGTGCACACACACGCACATGGATGTGCACACACACACACGGACATGTACACACAGACATGCACACACACAGTCTTCAGAGTCCTCTGAGCCCCCTCTCCTGGATTCACTGTCTCTAAAGACGCGTGTATTACACTCACCCCTGCTACCCTGCTTTCAGCACCCACCGCATTCTGCTGGGGCGTGGGGAGGGGCTTGGCAAGCAGAAGCCCTGGGCCTGGATCCTGCTTTACCCCCATGAAAGGGAAGACTTGGGGGCCCCTCCCAGCCCGCAGTTACACAGCTGGAACATGGGAGTTAGTGACCACTCCTCTCCGAGGGGAGGGGGGACTCACAGCCCAGACCCCAAGTGCCGTGCCTGACCCCCTTCCGGGGAGGCACACTCCTCCTGGCCCTGGGCTCCCTCTCTGTGGACTCTGACCAAAGCCCTGGGCTGACCCGGAGAGAACCGCACAAAAAGTCGGCCCAGTTCTGGGCTCTTCCAGGAGCCTTGCTGACTGTTTCCTATGCAATGCACCTCTGTCTCCCCTCCAGACTCGGACGCCCCAAGTGTGGGGGCGGGCTGCCCTCCCCAAATCTGGGCACCTGATGAGCCCAGTCACGTGGGACTGTGATGGGGAAACCAGGCCTGGGACAAGTTCAACCCAAGAGGCAGGAGCCAAGGCTTCCGTGGCACAACCCGCCACCCCACGCCCGGCCCCGGCTGGCTCTTCTCCACTTCCCCAGACCCCCCAGGCGGCCACCGTGGGCTCCCTGGTGCAGCTCGCCCCCTGCCCCCTTCCCGGTCCTCAAACACAATCCATCCCCAACCCAACTGCAACGTGCAATAAAGGAAGGATAATCAGTATTAATATTAGTTATTGTTATTGATTTCAGCTTTAGAGAATTGATTTCCAGTCTGGGCCCCTTTTATGACGCTCTTTGCAGAAGACGCATGGACGCAGCCCACCACTTTCTGGGGACCGGCCCCTTCCCTGGGCCAGGTCTGCAAAAATCATGGGGGACAACGGGGAAGACAGGGTGAGGAAGAGAGGAGAGGGGCGGGGTGGACGGCCCTGGGCAGGAGTGCTCCCACTCTGCCCCCAGCCCAGGGCCAACGACGGGCGGGGCGACCCTCCTTCATCCGGGGAGCACAGGCCCAAAAGGCCTGCTTTGCCTCTGTGACCCCACACCCACCTTCCCACTCTAGCCCCCCACCCCACCCCAGGGTCCTGCCCCATGAGCCTGCTGGGCTCTCCCCAACCCCAGGCCCCTCCCCTGCCCACACGGAACCCCGACTCCCCCACCCCCATTTCTTCCAGAATTCCCAGGGTCGGTGAGACCCTGCTCTGGGCTCCTACCCGCTGCAGCCCGGGGTGTGCCCACTGATGGGATAGACAGAGAAGCCAGGGTCTCACCCTGAGCTCCAAGCCTGGTGTCTGCACACACACAGGCTTGTTGAATGCATGACTGACCACAGGAGTTTCTGATCACCTACGATGTGCCCGGTCATAGGATCCTGGAACGTCAGAGGTGGAGGACAATCCGACAACACAGAGACGAGTTAGGGACGATCTCAACCAACCCCTGTACCGATGGGGAAACTGAGGCCCAGAGAAGGGAGGTGACTTTCCCAGGGTCACTTGCTCCCCTCTGCTGCTCTCTGAGCGGACCGCATATCCTGCCAATGGCTGGACTGGAGCAGAATGGCATCCTGGGACATCTTTCCGTGGAATCCCCCCACCTACAGGCTTCAAAGTGCTGCCCCCTACCTCCAAGCCCACTCCCCCCAGGCTGGCCTCCTGATGGCGGCAGGGTGGCCCCCTCCCTCCCCCTCCAGCACCCACTGCTTCAGATTCTAGAAAAGGCTAAAGTTCAGATTATCCTTTGTCTCCAGAGGACAATTTCTTGCAAATGACATAATGCCGGGAATTCATTCATTCCTTCCCTTAACCGTTCATAGACTATTTGAAGAATTCATCAAACCCTGGCACCAGAAGTGCCGAACAAGGGCCAGAACATTAAATACGACAGATCCAGTCATTTTATAATGATTTTAAGGCCATGAACACTTCGGCCCTTAAGAAGCACAGAGCGGGCGAGCGCTCCCCAGAGGTGAATCCAGAGCCCATGTCCACCGGGGGTCGGGGGGGGCAGTGCAGCTTCCAGAGGCCCCCCCAGAGGGCGAGGACCTCACCCGACTCCCTGGGGGCTGGGGGCTCCCAGTCCACCCTGACCCGGCCCTCTGTAGCACAGGTGCCCTCGTTTCTTTGAGAACCCGGCGACGTCACGGGTCCCCCTCAGCAGCGTGGGTGGTGTTGGGAGCCGTGCACCCTGCAGGGCCCGCTGAGCACGCCCCGGGCTTCCCTGGCTACAGGTAGAGCCTGGCTCGCCCCAGTGGGTCTCCTGCGATCGTCCAAGTCACCCCGGTGAGAGTCAAAGCTGGAATCCAGCCCAGCTCCATCCGACTCCAAAGTCCAGGTCCTGCCCCTGGGAGGCTGCCCGCGCGCCCCCTGCCAGGCACCCACAGACAGCCTGGGTGGGGGTCAGGGCCACAAAGGGGCTCCCTAGGAAGCAATGCGGGTGCTCACCAGATAAAGCAGCTCCCCTTTGTCCCGGCTACCTCCCTGACACCCCTCCTTCAGACCCCCTTCCTTGAGCTGTCTCTGCGCCTCAGAGTCACACCCCAGGGGCGAGAGAGGCCCAGCGGCAGGTGCCCGCCCGCCTGCCCGTGGTGGGATGGTTTTGTGTAGTCATGCGTGGATTCCCTGAGGAGATGGGGACCATTCTCTCCCCTCCACGGCTGAACCATATCAGAGAGGACGCTCGCAGCGTGGGCTCGGCCCAAGCCCAGCCCTCCATCTTCTGTCTAGGCCCCACTGCCACCCCTCCGTCCACATACCCTTAGAGTGGGCACCAGGGCATCTTCTCCAGCCACCTGGGCCGCAGAGTCCTGGCCTCCTGAGTGGCCGATAAGTTCTGCCCTGACTTTGTTAACAAGAAGCCGGTGGAGCCCGGCTTCCATCTTCTGGGGTCGCCCCAACTCCCGACCAGGGCCCACGTGTTATCTCGTGTGGTCACTGCCAGGCGAGGGCCGTGGCCGGGGGCCCGCACACCTGCCAAGGACCACATGGGTCCCAGGGCGGGAGGAGGCTGCCCGGGCCGGCGAGGAGCCCCGCGGCAACGACTCCAGGGTGATAAAACGGGTCTTTAAGTAATTATTATCTCAATCCCGCCTTAAAAGCTACATTGGGCAAAATGACTTTAAATATTGTTTTAGCCTATTACCAGCCTATAAATTAATCGCTCACAGCACACAGAGGCGTCGTAAGAGGGTGATTGGGAGAGAGCGGGGAGGTAATTATGCATGAGGCACGAAACTCCCGCGGAAGAGGCGTATTTTACACTCAAGTTATAATTAAATTTCGAGAAAGCTCTTCTACCCAGCGCACAAATATAGTCTGTGTCAACCTCCCCGAGAGTTGTGACTCTAATCAACGTATTTATTTGCTGTTGGAAGATACAGAGCCGGTAGCCCGTCGTGGTCTGGGCTTCAAATACAGAGGCAGAAAACGTCCAGAACGGGGTCCGTGCAGCCACTCCCCCGAACCCAGATTTGTGGTTACCAAGCCTAAAAATCCAGACGCTTCCCAGCAACCTGCAGAGAAGAGAAGCAGGGTGAGCGTGTGTGGGCCCAGGGTCAGAAGGCAAGGATGGGGGCCCGGGCCCTGCGGGGTCAGGACCAGGAGAGATGGGCAGCAAGGGGGAGACGGGAGTCCGGGTTGGGGAGGACTCCACACCAGGAAGGAAGGTGTGCGGACGGTGGGCGCTGAGCTGGGGGCCTGGGCGCCTGCCGGGTCGGAGAGCACCACCCTCGCCCCAGGGAGACGGAGCCTCCATCGTGCTTTAACAGCTGCCCCTAATTAAACAGCAACAGTGCGGCCAACGCTCCCTTTCAGAAAGATGGAGAGATAGGAAAGGTCTGCCCGGCACCTCGGTAGCTCTGCCCGGGACAGCTTTTGCTCTCTCACCCCAAGCAGGCAGATTTCCTGACTGCCCTCCCTGCTGCAGAAGCTGACCACCGCTCAGATCTTGTGATGAGGTCCCGCAGACTGACGCCCGCCCCTCCTCGGGGCCTCTGCGGAGGGCTCGGACTGCTGTGTGCCCTTGCTGAGGCTTTCCCACGTCCTTGGCGCTCTCCGGGGGCGGATCCTCACCTCCATCCCTTGGCAGAAGGGAAGACTGAGGCTTCAGGAGGCTGTGTAGCAAGGCCAGCAAGTTGGGGAGCCAGGCCTCGAGCCCAGCACCTTCGGTCTCACCTGGTACCCGCTGCCCTCCGCCCTTGAGGGGCGGGGGCTGCTTGCCCCAGGCCACAGAGGGAGCAGAGGGCATCCACCCAGCCCTGCGGGGCAGGGGAAGCCCTGAGTGGTGGTGTCTCAGGCGGCTTGGGTGTCCATAGCAAACCACAGCGCCCTGGGTGGCTTAAATAATAGAAATGTATTTTCTCAGTTTTGGAGGCCAGAGCTCCAAGATCAAGGTGCCGTCCATTGGGGGTGGGTTCTGGTGAGAGAGCTCCTCGTGGCTTGGAGGTGGTCACCTCTGTCCCCGTCCCCACACGGCCTCTTATCTGTGGGAGCCGAGAGCACAGGGGTCTCTCTCTTCCTGTAGGGACAGCAATCCATCAGACCAGGGCCCCACCCTTACACCTCTCTAGCCTTATTACCCTCCTAAAGTCTATATCTCCAAGTACGAGCACTCGGGGGCTGCCCAGGACTACAGTATGTGGATTTAGGGGGACACAGTCCAGACCCAGAACGTCAGGGAAGACACTGCTGAGCAGGAGGTGAGGAGTCTCGACCACCAGGGTCATTCATCAGAGGACTCTGAGGCCAGGAAACCCCCGACCAGAAGCCAGAAACCACACATTAGGCCCATCCAGACCGGCCAGATCCAGGACCATGTGGATGGATTACAGACAGGTGGGTGACCAGGGCTGGACAGAACCGGGTGACCAAATGCAGAAGCACAGAGATCACTAACCACTGACCAGATAACCCGACCACCCCTTACCGTGCAGAGCGGTGTGGCCCCAAGTGCACACCTCCATGGGGTCTTGCATGGAGATCCAACACCGATCAAGCCCCCAGGCATCAAGCTCCCACACCCTCCAGCCACTAACCTCTCCCCACCACCCCGCCACCTGGTAACCACAGCCCTGACTTCCAGAGTCACGGGTTAGGTTCGCTTGTTTTGAAATCCATAGGAATGGAATGTGCTCTTTCTCGTCTGGCTCCTTGGGCTCAGCACCCTGAGAGGCGCCCACGTCGTGGCTTGTAGCTCGCAGTCTGTTATTGATACCGTCAGGGCTCTATATGTGGCGTGGACCCACACGGTTGACTTACCCTTTCTACCTACAACGGACGTTCGGGCAGCTGCTAGCTTTTCAGCTCGTTCAAACAGCAAAGCAGATCACTCTTGTGTATCTCTCTGGGTGGTTCACACACTCGGTGGTGGAATTACTGGGGTCTGTGGAACAGACGTGCGCTTCCCAGGCGGCTCAGTGGTGAAGAATCTGCCTGCCAATGCCAGAAACGCAGGAGACAAGGGTTGGATCCCTGGATCGGGAAGATGCCCTGAAGAAGGAAATGGCAACCCACTCTAGTATTCTTGCCTTGAAAATTCAATGACCGGAGGAGCCTGGAGGCTACAGGCCCTGGGGTCGCAAAGAGTCTGACACGACTGAGCGGCTGAGCACACACGCAGGGAACGAGGGTACCCAGCTTTGGGGATAAAACCAAACGGTTTTCCAAGGTGGGTGAACACACTCCCACCAGCACGGAGAGCGTTCCGGTTGCTTCACATCCTCCATCCTTGCCAGCGCGAGCGACTGTCAGGGCCTCGAATTTTAGCCATGCTGGTGGGAGTCAAGTAGTGCCTGACTGGAGTTTTATTTGCATTTCCTGATGAATCATGAGGTTGGGGAGCTTTTCATCTGCTTAGGGGCTACTTGGAAATCCTATTTTAAACAAGGCCTGTTCAAGAATTCTGCTCCCCTCTTCCACTGGTTGTCTTTATCTTATTGATTTTAGGAGTGTCCTGGATGTGGGTCATAAGCGGGATGAATATATGGCAAACACGTTCTGCAACTCTGTGGCTTGCCTTTTCATCTCCCGGTTGTATCTTTTGATGAATAAGATTCTTCATTTTAAAAGAATCCATTCTATCACTGTTTCCCGCCAGCCCCTGTCCAAAGGCTGGTCTCAAAGCCACATGCTGAGGCTCACCTCCTGTACCCTCCAGGTTCCTGCACCCCAGGCTGGCTCCTCTGCTGACCCAGCCTCTCAGAACATCCCTGAGCATTCTCCAAGTTCCTGCATCCCAGGCTAGCCCCTCTGCTGACCCAGCCTTTCAGAACATCCCCGAGCATTCTCCAGGTTCCTGCATCCCAGGCTAGCCCCTCTGCTGATCCAGGCGGCTTACTTGTTGGGCTGACCCAGCCTCTCTGAACATCCCTGAGCATTCTCCAAGTTCCTGCATCCCAGGCTAGCTCCTCTGCTGACCCAGCCTCTCTGAACATCCCCGAGCACTCTCCAGGTTCCTGAACCCCAGGCTAGCTCCTCTGCTGACCCAGCCTCTCAGAACATCCCCGAGCACTCTGAGCTCCTGGTTGTTTTGAGCTCCTAGTTGCTATGTCCTCCTGCTGTGACTGCTGGTTTTGTCTACTTGCTGTCAGAATTAGGCAGAGAAATACAAAGAGATGCCTCCCATGCTAAAGGTACTTTTCCTGCCAATCCTAAAGGAAATCAACCCTGAATATTCATTGGAAGGACTGATGCTGAAGCTAAAAGCTGAAACTCCTGTACTTTGGCCACCTGATGCAAAGAGCCAACTTACTGGAAAAGATTCTGATGCTGGAAAAGACCCTGATGCTGGGCAAGATTGAGGGCAGGAGGAGAAGGGGGCAACAGAGGATGAGATGGTTGGACGACATAACAGACTTGATGGAAATGAGTTTGAGCAAACTCCGGGAGACGGTGAAGGACAGGGAAGCCTGGTGTGCTCCAGTCCACGGGGTGGCAAAGAGTCGGACACGACTAAGCAACTGAATAGCAACAAGCGTGTCAAAGCAGCCGCACTGCCTCCGGATGCTCTAGACCAGCTACCCCTCTCAGGAGGGTCTCTTGGCAAAAAAGGAGCCTGAAGGGACTGCGTGGCAGACAGGACTTCATGTTTAATGAGGTTATTACGGTGTCCCTGGTGGAAGTGCTCCCTCTGGGAGGCAGGACTCGTGGATCACAGATCCTGGAACCATGGGGATGGAGAACACAAATTTCCCAAGTAGTTCAGTGGGAGTGGTGGTGATCCCAGACCCAGGACTGCCTGGCTGGGGCCCAGGATCACCCTAGAAGATGCCCTTCATCTTCACAGGTAGCATCCCCAGGCCAGGACCAGCTGTGCCTTCATAAGGCTGTCCCGTCTCAGCCGGGCCATCAGCTGCCAGACCTCCTTTGTCATAAAGTTTGTTCTTCTTTTCCTGGTTTCTTAAGGTGGAAGGTGAGGTTATCGACTTGCGAGCCTTTTAAGGCAGACATTTGCAGCCATTCACCACCCCCCCCCCCCCGGCATTGCTTTAATTACATCCCTCATGGTTCTGCTTTGTCGTGTTTTTGTCTCCATTCTCCTCAAAGCGATTTCTAATTTCCCTCGTTCTTCTTTGATCCACTGGCTATTTAAGAGTGTTTTATTTAATGCCCACAAATCTGTGACTTTTCCGAATTTCCTTCTGTTACGTATTAATTTCTAATTTCATTCCATTGTGGTCGGAGCACATATTCTGTTTGATTTCAGTCTTCTTAAATGGACTGAGACATATGCATGCTGCAATACATGGTCTGTCCTGGAGAATGTTCCACATGCCCTTGAGAAGAACGGGTGCTCTGCTGCTCTTGGATGGAGTGTTCTGTAGATATCTGTTCGGCTGCTTTGGTAGATAGTTTTCTTGAAGTTTTTAATTTCCTTGCTGATTTTCTGCCTAACTGTTATGTCCATTATTGAAAGTGGAGTATCGAAGTTTTCAGCTATTATAGTTGAAGTCTCTACTTCTCTCAATTTGGTCTTTTCTTTTTTGCTTCATGTTTTCCGGGCTCTGTTTTCAGGCACATATGCGTCTGCAATTGTTGACTCTCTTTCATGCATCGGCCCTTTCGCCACTTGATCTCCTTCTCCATCTGTAAGAACGTCCCTTTTGCCGATGCCAGTGCAGCCGCTCCAACCCTCTTTTGAACACAGCTTGCGTGAACTCCCCGTGTCCCCCCTTTTCATTTCAGCCAATTTGTGTCTGGTTCTAAAGCGAGTCTGCTCACTGAGACGCCCACCAGGCGGGGGAAGTTAACCGTTTGCTGCCCACACACATGTAGACCCCAGACTGGTTGAAACCCGAAGATTAATGATGGTAACTCCCTGAGAGCCCAGTTGGTAAAGAATCCGCCTGCAATGCAGGAGACCCTGGTTCGATTCCTGGGTCGGGAAGATCCCCTGGAGAAGGGATAGGCTATCCACTCCAGTGTTCTTGGGCTTCCCTTGTGGCTCAGCTGGTAAAGAATCTGCCCGCAATGCGGGAGACTTGGGTTTGATCCCTGGGTTGGGAACATCCCCTGGAGAAGGGAAAGGCTACCCACTCCAGTATCCTGGCCTGGAGGATTCCATGGACTGTATAGTCTATGGGGTCGCAAAGAGTTGGACATAACTGAATGACTTTCACTTTCACCTTCAACTCCTACTTACTTCGCCACCAACCCATCAGAAGAATGTCCAGGCGCTGAAAACGGCCTCTTAGAACAATTACTATAAAACTTCGCACTTCTCTCTCTAGGTTGGGACACAGAGTTCTGAGGGCATTAGCCTGCTGTGGCCCCCTTTTGCCTGGTAAAACAATAAAGCTATTCTCTGCTTCACCACCATAAATAAAGAAATAAAATGAGTGTCTCAGAGACAGCACCTCATTGGCCATGTTATTTAATCCAGTTTGCTAATCCCTGTCTTTTAATTGAAGAGTTTGAATCTGTTTACATTTAATCATTACTTATAAGAAAGAACCAACTTCCATCGTTTTGTGATTTGTTTTCCTGCGTCCTTTTTGTTCCTCAGCTCCTCCATCGCGGCTTACTTTTATGTTAAATATTTTCTAAAGTATTATTTTAATGCCATTGTAATTTCTTTTACTTTATTTTTGAGTTATTTTCTTGTGGTTGCCCTATGGATTACAATCAGTATCTTAGTTTATAACACACCAGTTTGGATTAATAACAATTTATTTTCAAGAGTGTACTAAAGTTGTTCTTCTTTGCCTCTATCAAAGGTCCGTCTAGTCAAAGTTATGGTTTTTCCCATGGTCATGTATGGATGTGAGAGTTGGGCTGTAAAGAAAGCTGAGTGCTGAAGAACTGATGCTTTTGAACTGTGCTGTTGGAGAAGACTCCTGAGAGTCCCTTGTTTCTGCAAGGAGATCCAACCAGTCCATCCTAGAGGAAATCAGCCCTGAATATTCATTAGAAGGACTGATGCTGAAGCTGAAGCTCTAACACTTTGGCCACCTGATGGGAAGAGCTGACTCATTGGAAAAGACCCTGATGCTCGGAAAGACTGAGGGCAGGAGGAGAAGGGGACGACAGAGGATGAGATGGTTGGATGGCATCGCCGACTCAATGGACATGAGTCAGAGCAAACGCTGGGAGATAGTGGAGGACAGGGAAGCCTGACATGTTGCAAACCATGGGGTTGCAAAGAGTCGGACACAACTTAGGAACAAGACAACTCGGACTCTCTGGCTGTGGGACACGGGCTCTGGAGCACCCGCTCAGTGGCAGCGACACCGGCTTAGCTGCTGCAGAACGTGTGGGATCTTAGTTCCCGAGCAGGGACTGAACCCACATCCCCTTCGGCGCAAGGCAGACTCTTTACCACTGGGCCGCCAGGGAAGTCCTGTCCTCTGCTCTTTAGACACAGTTTCCTTTAGCTGATCAAACATATTTAAATTGCTGATATAGAGTCTTTGTCTAAAAAGTCTCACATCTAGACTTACTCAGTGATAGAGAATAGTGATGTCATTTTTTCCTGGTTATAAGCCATACTTTGTTTTCTCTTTGCAGGCCTTGTAGTTTTTAGTTGAAAACTGGACATTCTGAGTGTTACCATGTGGCAACTCTGGAAACCAGATTCTCTCCCTTCCCCAAGATTTGTTGTTGCTGTTCCTTCTTGTAGTTGGGATCTTTTTAAGGAACTTTCTGTAGAGTCTATATTATTCGTCATATGTAGACCCTGAAATCTCTGTTTTGTTGGCTTATGGTCAGGTATTGATTGGACAGAGATTTCCCTGAAGGATTGGAACAGCAAAAAAATATCCCAGTCTTTGCCAAAGGGCTCTGTGTGTTTCAGGCCAAGCCTTCAGTGCCGAGCCAGGCGGCTTCCAGCTCTGCCTTAGCTTTTGCTTCCTGCTGCTGCCCAGGCAGTGTCGGCAGGTGAGGGCTCAGGGCCTGCTCAGTCTCTGGAGGATGTGCGCTCAGCCCTTTAGACTCGTGGGAATACTTCCAAGCTTTCCAAAGCCCTGAGGACATCTCACTGGGAAAGACCCTGCTGCTGTGAAAGACTGAGGGCAGGAGGAGCAGGGGCGGCAGAGGGTGAGGTGGTTGGAAGGCTCAATGGACGTGAGTTTGCGCCAACTCCGGGAGATGGGGAAGGGCAGGGAAGCCAGGTGTGCTGCAGTCCATGGTCACAAAGAGTGGGACACGACTTAGTGTCTGGACAGCAAGGATCTCATTTCTCGCCTTTCCTCCCAAACTCTGTGATTAGTCTATTGCTTTCCCGACGGCATCACCTCTCGCCGCAGTCAGCGAACGCTTTGGGCACACACCCCGGTGCTGCTTGTGCTCTAGGCCGACTCTGAGTTAAACGAAACACAAACAAACATTTGGGCCGGCCTTCCAGAGAACACAGGACAAGTCAGAACAAATAACTAATCACGATTCTTTGGGAATGGGCTCTGTTCCGCATTTACCAGTATTGCGAGCTACCACTGAGCTGAAGAAGAGGGGGGCGGGGACTATGAAATTAACTGATTTTACTGAGAACCAGCTATGTTTCTTAAGTAAATCCGTCAACTGTTGTAAGCCTTTGGTTAATTTCCAGAGTTCTTGGGCGGGGGGGGGGGGCGGGGAAGTAGACGTTAACAATTTTTGCCCCTTTTCATTGTGTTACGGAATGTGGAGCTCCTTGGCCACAGCTTCTGCTGCCACCACCCCACACTTCGTCTTAAATCGATGAGCAATCAGGCTGCCACTCTCTCTCCCATCCACTGACCACAGCCAGGAACAGCACCCGATTCCGTAGCCCTTGCACTGACTCTCCCCCCCGGATGGCAACCACTTGAGATACACACCAGCACAGGACCCCAGCCCGGCTCCCCACCAGCTAATGTTTTAACAGTCGCCACAGTCAGCTGCCAGTGTCTTCACCCACCACCTACTACCCAGCTCCAAAATCCCAATTTACAATTTTCTCCCCGGCACCGTTCTCAGTACCAACGGCCTTCAGTCGGGTTCTCCAGGAGACAGACTCCGAAGTGGAGATTTGTACGCAGGGGAGAAGACCTGTGAGAGAGTGAGGGATGCAGGACGGGGCAGAGAGCAGGCTGCAACAGAGGCCTTGGCTGACCTCGTGGGAGGCTATGGGGCGGGGATAGCCCCTTTAGAGATGTCCACGGTCAAGGCAAGAGGCTGGGACTCCATGCTCCCACGCCCACCAGGCTTGGATGCAGACCTAAGCTGGGGCGAGGCAGCCTGCTTCAGGCGAGGCAATTCTGGAGACATACTTAGGTGCCAAGCATCAGCAGGCACGGTTGCCAGCAGCGTGAAGAACAGGAACTCCTTCTGAGGTGCAGGTCTGGACGTGCATCAGAGCACCCTCTCCTGCAGTTCAGCTGCCAGGCGGCCCCTTCTTCCACAGGGGCCCTGGGGAACCCCAGGACACCCTCGGCCCCCACCAGTGCTGTTCTCTGCCTTGCTTCCCCTCCTGTCTGGGCTCTCTGCCCTTCCAGCACCCTGGGGACTTGTTCCCCATTCTAAACTCTGTGTGCTGAGCCATCCTGACATGGGCCCTGCCCGTTACTAGGTCACAGCTAAGTCCACGGCTAAGTCCCCCGTCAACACGGGTATGTTTACGCAGCGTCACCCCTCAAGTTTACAGCAGGATGAGATTAGAACCCAGGCCTCCTGCCCCCCAGCCTGGGGGCTCTCTTGCCTTGTCCTGGCTTCCTCGGCCCCTGAGGAAGGTCACCAGTGCAGACCTTCATGTGCCACTGGGGCATCTGATGGCCTGGAGACACCACAGTTAAACCCTTGGACTATCAAGAGCAGTCTGCAGAGAGGAGCTGACGCCTGACAGCGAGGTGGCTTTATCCTTCTTTATCCCTCTTGGATGGGTGTGTGGGAATCACACCCGCTGCCCCATGCCCCAGAGAGGCTGCACTGGCGGCCAGCCTGGAGGGACAAAGATGCCCTTGTTGGGTTTCAAGCTTCCCCCGAAGGACAGAAATTCCAGGGGGCGGACTTCTGAAACCCTGTTGCAGGGAGGGAGATGGAAAGAGACCTCCCTCCCTCTCTCCCCACTGCCCTGGGCTGACTCAAACATCCTTCCCTCAGTGGAACAACTTCACATGATAAAGGAAATACATGCTCCCTGTGAAAATATAAACAAGTAAGTTTGAGCAAATCATAGTGTGTGAATTACAGAGTGTCACCAAGCCCCACCAAGCCCCAAGCTCCGGAGAGGATCCAGTTAACACACGGGCACGTGGCCACCAAGGTTTTCACTGCGCCTGGAAAGAGGCAGTTTCTGCAGCCGCCTGTTGCTGCCAAGGGGGGCGGGGAGAGCTGAGTAAGAACCCGGGCTTTCGAGTGGGAGGACCTGCCTGGGACTCCCAGCCCTGCCGCCACTTCTGTGCCTTTGCACACATGTCAGGTGAAGACAGTCACACCAGCCCGGGGAGGGCACGAGGATTTAAAGTGTTATTGTTGTGCAGTTGCAAAGCCACATCCAACTCTTTGCAACCCCAGGGACTGCAGCACACCAGTCTTCCCTGTCCTTCACGATCTCCCAGCGTTTGCTCAAACTCATGACCACTGAGTCAACGATGCCATCCAACCATCTCATCCTCTGTCGTCCCCTTCTACTCCCACCTTCAATCTTTCCCAGAACCAAGGTGTTTTCCAGTCAGTCGGCTCTTCCCATCAGGCTGCCAAAGTATAGGAGTTTCAGCTTCAGGATCAGTCCTTCCAACGAATATTCAGAGTTGATTTCCTTTAAGATGGATTGGTTGGATCTCCTTGCAGTCCAAGGGACTCTTAAGAGTCTTCTCTAACATCACAGTTCAAAAGCATCAATTCTTTGACCCTCAGCCTTCTTTATGTCCACTTTTCACATCCACACACGACTACTGGGAAAACCATAGCTTTGACTAGACGGAATTTTGTGGGCAAAGTGATGTCTCTGCTTTTTAACATGCCGTCTAGGTTTGTCACGGCTTTTCTTCCAGGGAGCAAGCGTCTTTTCATTTTATTCAATGTGTGGATACAGCTAAAACGCTAAACAGAGAGCTGGGCACGTGCCAAGGTCTCTTCTGAGATTCCAGTACGAGTCCAAAACCCTCCATCCTGACCCCACCTCGTCTGTCGTGCCCAGGAGTGCAGAGGAGGGAGTCGAGGGGCAGGGTTGACACCTGAGGGGGCGGTTCATCCTTCTGCCCACCTGGGAAGGTTTGGGCCTGGGGGGGGGGCCCGCTGATCATGAGGCTCCAGTGCCCAGTCCAGGGCTCCTCACAGATCACGGCTCAGAGAACCGGCTATCTGTTGGCACGGAGGTCCCACGTGGGGAAGACGTTCCACAGGCAAATGCGGGTGGGACTCGGGGGTCGGGCAAAGTGAAACTGGGCCTTTCCCACAGAGCCCCGCCGGGCCTCAGCACCTCACCTCCATGCCTCTGTGCTCACTCTGGATCCACCTTTGTTTAGAGCAGTTTACGATCTGACTGTGTGGGTCACCACAAACTGTGGGAAATTCTTCAAGAGATGGGAATACCAGACCACCTGACCTGCCTCTTGAGAAACCTGTATGCAGGTCAGGAAGCAACAGTTAGAACTAGACATGGAACAACAGACTGGTTCCAAATAGGAAAAGGAGTATGTCAAGGCTGTATATTGTCACCCTGCTTATTTAACTTATATGCAGAGTACATCATGAGAAATGCTGGGCTGGAAGAAGCACAGGCTGTAATCAAGATTGCCGGGAGAAATATCAATAACCTCAGATATGCAGATGACACCACCCTTATGGCAGAAAGTGAAGAAGAACTAAAAAGCCTCTTGATGAAAGTGAAAGAGGAGAGTGAAAAAGTTGGCTTAAAACTCAGCATTCAGAAAACTTAGATCATGGCATCTGGTCCCATCACTTCATGGCAAATAGATGGGGAAACAGTGGAAACAGTGGCTAACTTTATTTTTTTGGGCTGCAAAATCACTGCAGATGGTGACTGCAGCCATGAAATTAAAAGACGCTTACTCCTTGGAAGGAAAGTTATGACCAACCTAGACAGCATATTAAAAAGCAGAGACATCACTTTGTCAACAAAGATTCGTCTAGTCAAGGCTATGGTTTTTCCTGTGGTCATGTATGGATTTGAGAGTTGGGCTGTGAAGAAAGCTGAGGGCCGAAGAATTGATGCTTTTGAACTGTGGTGTTGGAGAAGACTCTTGAGAGTACCTTGGACTACAAGGAGATCCAACCAGTCCATTCTAAAGGAGATCAGTCCTGAGTGTTCATTGGAAGGACTGATGTTGAAGCTGAAACTCCAATACTTTGGCCGCCTGATGCGAAGAACTGACTCATTTGAAAAGACCCTGATGCTGGGAGAGATTTAAGGCAGGAGGAAAAGGGGACAACAGAGGATGAGATGGTTGGATGGCCTCACTGACTCAATGGACATGGGTTTGAGTGGACTCTGGGAGTTGATGATGGATGGGGAGGCCTGGTGTGCTGTGGTTCATGGAATCGCAAAGAGTCAGACACGACTGAGAGACTGAACTGAACTGAAGATTTGCAGCAAAGCTGAGACGTTTGTAGAGCTCCCATCTCCCTGCCCCCAGTTTTCCTATTGGCCTCTTACATCTGTGTGGGGCGTTGGCTACAATTAATCAACTAATACTGACGCGTTAACAAGAATCAGTCTTCATTCGGCTTTCCTATTTCCCCCGACACCCGTCTCTGCCCCAGGACCCCATCAGGGACCCCACAGGGCCATCACGTCTCCCTGGGCTCCTCTGGGCCGGGACAGCTCCTCGGACTTGCCTTGTTTTCGTGAATTTAGCGGTTTTGAGGGGGGCTGCTCAGGTTTTCGTAGAATGTCCCTTAACTAGGTGTCTCGTGGTGAGACTGGGGTGGGTGGTGGGCTTGGGGAGGAAGACCGCAGGGGTGCGGTGCCCGTTTCGGCTGTCCTCCAGGGGCACCTGCTGCCGCCGGGACTCGTGACCTTGGCCCCGGGCAGAGGTCACGCCTCCCCCACAGGGTCCTCTCCCCTCCGTCCTGCACTTTGACCCCCGGGCCCCTGTCCTGGGGCCACCCATACGGAACTGTGCACTTTGGCAGTGCAAAGCCCGTTCAAGCCTGGCACACAGTAGGTGCCTAATTAACCGTCTCTGAACTGAATGGCACAGGGAGATGAAACCCACGCTGTTGGCCTCATTAGGAATGAAGTTTCCAAAAAAGAAAAAAAAAGGAATGAAGTTTCCCTTGATCCTTGATTGGAGTCCCTCTCCGCTTGCGGTCTAATTAGGCTCAGCTGCTCCCTCGAGCCTGTCTCTTTGGCTCGGCTTGCCCACGACTTGGGGAGCTCCCAAGGTTCCCCACTCCCAGCTTCTGCCCACCCAGGAGAAGCACACCCCCAGCTCAGGGGCATCCGGATCGCCCACAGACGTCCTGTTCTTAACCCCACGTAAACCTCAAAGTTGCCCCGGCACAAAGATCCACAGCGACCGCTGAACCACTGAGGGGCGGTGCCGTGGCCGGGACCGCCCCCGCTCGGCCCCGCAGCCCCGGGCCCTGGGACTCTGGAGCCCCTAGCGCCTGCCCTACTCTGGCTGGCTCTGTTTTCGTGGCCTGGGGTCCGCAAAGGTCATCAGCACAGCCTGTGAGTCTGCGGTGAGCCCCAGCCGCACACAAACCCCCTCCCCAGTGACCACAGAGGTTCAGAGAGGGGCAGAGCCTGAGCCAAGGCCCACCCGCACAGGGGGACGCCGGCCCCGCCCAGCGAGTGGGGAACCCCCTCATTTCCATAACCAAGCAGAAGCCAAGCAGAAGCCAGAACAAGTTCAGGTAGAAAGTAGGAGGGGCTTTGCCAGTCCTGGTGAGCTAGGCAACCTGGTGTGGGGCAGGTCCAGGCTGGGGGTGGCGGGGAGTGTCATTGTTTAGCATCTGTATCCAACTCATTTGCAGCCCCAGGGACTGTAGCCCTCCAGGCTCCTCCATCCATGGGATTTTCCAAGTAGGAATGCTGGAGTGGGTTGCTATTTGCTCCTCGAGGGATCTTCCCAACCCAGTGATCAAGCCTGCATCTCCTGCATCACAGGCGGTTCTTGACCGCTCAGAGAACAGGGATGGGCTTGCCCTAAGCAGCATGGGAGGGGCCTCCCTCAGGTGGTTTGGACAGCAGCCCCCAATCCACTCGTCCAGGCGGGGAGAGGGGTGGGGATCCGCCTGGGTGGGGGTCTCCTTGAACTCTCTCATTTCATGAGCTGCAGGGGGGTCTCTTTGAGGGCACAGTTCAGGGGACACCAGCCAGCCTCACCCATAGAAGGAGAGGGGCAAAGAGGGGCACTGACGATGCCCGTCCTGCCCGCCTTCACCTTCGATGGCTCCCTGGTGCCCCGGGGGACTCATACACGGCCCAGCAGGCACACGAGGGCTGCCCAAGGCCCCCAACGACCCCACCTGGGGTGACGCTGACTCCACTCCGTCACACCTGCAGTGCCTTCTGCCAGGCCACCCCCAGTGGGGCTCCCATTACTGCCGCAGGTACCCCTAACCTCTCCACCACGCTGGGGGGCTCCAGTTACTGCCACAGGTACCCCTAACCTCTCCACCACGCTGGGGGGCTCCCGTTACTGCCGCAGGTACCCCTAACCTCTCCACCCCGCTGGGGGGCTCCCGTTACTGCCGCAGGTCCTACCCCTAAAGCTGGCACACTGTGAGCGTTGTGTGCTTTAAAACTGTGAGTTTTAAAGATATTTCCTCCAAAACAGGACGGTGCTGAGCCGTGGCGGTGGCCCACTGCAGGCTCACAGACAGCTACTCACTGGACTGGGAGGTGACTGAAGGCAGTTCGGATGGCGACCCCATGTTACAGGCGAAGCTGAGGCAGAGAGAGAACCCAGCTGGTACGTTGTCCACATCTGTCCAGCCCAGAGCCGAGCCCAGAGTGACCCTTGGGCTCTGCCCCCCAGGAGGAGGAGGTAACCCCAGCAGCACACAGAAGCGGAGCCCCGCACCCGAGGACTGTCCGGACAGGCTGCATCCCGTGGCTGACAGCCCGGAGCCCGGCTCCGTGGGGGCCTGCCTGGAGCGGCCCGCTCTAGGAGGGTACAGGGAGGGGCAGGCTGCCCAGTGGGATGGGGTGGGGGAGGGCTCCCCCCGGGGGGAGACCTGGCCAGAACTGCAGCCCCTTGCTGACCCCCAGGGTCGGAGTCACACTGCAGCCCGCGTCATGGGCCGCAGAGGGTCTCAGTGGCCGCTGTCAGTCAGGGAGTCTGGGCCTGAGGGGGCAAGGTGGGAGAGGAGGGGGCTGGCAGTGCTCTGTGCGGGGCGAGCCCACGCCCACCATGGGCTGCGGGGCCCGGCGCCAGACCCCCAGCCTCTCTGAGCCCACGTCCTTCCGCAGAAGGGCAGCAGCAGCCAGCCGGTCCGCGGGCGCTGGCAGAGAAGTCCAGTGGGATTTTAGTCCCAAGTCTAGGGTGCGGCCCCCTGGGGCAGAGTGGCCGCGAGTCGCGGAGGGGTGTGGGGGCAGGAAGTGAGGCCAGGACAGCCCCTTCCTGGTCCCCCCCAGAGGGCAGCCCCAGAACCTCCCCCCGCCGGGACGTCCCTAGCCCCCAGGAGCCCCTCCGGCACATGGCCCCTCTCCTGGGAGGGGCGGTCCTGCGGGACAAGCATGGGCTGACACTGGAGCCCACGCTGGAGCCTGGTTCAGGCCACCTCGCTGCCCCAGACTTCCATCCCCCGGCTGCCACGCGCAGATAACACTCGTTTCTGCTCCCCGGCTCCGCACCAGTGGGCTGAGACCCGAGGACCCCCGCCCCTGGCCCCCCTTGAGGCCCTGCTCCGGGGGCGCACATGGCAACACCGAGTGAACCCATCAGACAGACGGGCATGGCCCCAGCGCCAAGGGGCACGACCTGCTGAGCAGGTGAGGCTCCAGGCTTCGTCCTGCTTGGGGCCCGGTGACCCCATCCCCCTCGCCTGGTACGGATGGGGAACCGAGGCCCAGCAAGGGCTCCAGCCTGGAGAAGCCTGGCCTCCTCCGAGCCCGGGCTCCGACCCGCCCTGGGCACACTCCTCCTCCGAGCCCGGGCTCCGACCTGCCCTGGGCACACTCCCACTCCCTGAGCCCCCACTTCTGGGGAGCTAGGGCAGCAGAGGCCCCGAGTCTGACATTAAGGCCGCGTGAACCCGGAGGTCAGCATCGCGGGTCAGGGCCTGAGGTGCCTTCCTTCATTTTCTTCTGGCAAAATTCACAGCTTCCTGTTTCCAAGATAAAAGCCTCTGAGAGGCCCATCCCCGCAGCAGCAGCGCCAGCTCAGAGGAGCTTCGTGTGAATAAACCAGAAGCAGGCGGAGGAAATACCCATACAGTCTCGCCATGACGCCAGGGTACAGACATTTGGGGGAAATATGTGAAGGGCAAGACAAACCAGGGCCGACTCTGGTTCCGGAACAAAGCTCCCCGGGGACCCCACAGCCTGAACTCATTCTGGGGACTCGGCAGCCTGCAGGCGGAGGCCAAGGCGGGAGGGTGTGCAGCCAATGAGGCCCAAGGTGCCCATGGCATAAGTCACCCATAGGGGCCACGCAGGCACTCGAGGCCCGAGCCAAGGCTGGGGCGGCTACAGCCCACACCCTCTCCTGGGAGAGTGCCGGGCCTCAGTTTACCTGACTGTCCAGTAGGAGCACCAGCAGTTGCTAGAACAGCCCAGGGGCGCAGGAGGCCAGCCTCAGAAGTGTGGGCGTCTTGCTCAGTGTCACTGACCTTCGCAGGTCGGTTACTCACAGCGCCCGGCCCCGTGGACGGGACAAGAGCCTGTCTCTCCTCCGTCACGGTGAGTCAGTGACTCGGAAACCCCGCCGTTGGGGCTGCCTGTGTCGGCATTGCCAAGAGGGGACGCCCTCGACCCTCCTGGGCACCCAGCCCTCACGCCTCTTCCTGCATCAGCTGGCAGGGCAAGCGCAAGGCCGGTGGAACACGCACGCCCCCGGCCCGGCCAAGACGGGCCCCCCACTTCAGGTCACTGGTCCCGCAGCCGTGCACAGGCTGCAGCGGGGGCATGTCCGGGGCACCAGGCAGGTGGGCGAGACGGAGGGGAGTACAGAGAGGGGTGAGGGAAGAGGGTGCTGGGGAGTCAGGGCGAGAGCCGGGGGCAGGTCCAGGGGGCTGTGCAGCCAAGAAAACGGGGGAAAGACGCCAAGAGCAGGGCCAGGGTCTGGCCCAGAACCATAGCCCATCCCTCGGGGCACTGGGCACACTCCCGACCTCAGCCCAGGCCCCAGACCCCCTGGTGCCAAGGAGAGGCATGGGAGAGGAGAGCTACAGCCCAGGAGCGGGAAGCCCAGGCCCTCCCAGAACGTCCCAGGACCCACCACAGAAACAGGGACAGACAGACATCAAGAGCAGGCTGTAAAGAGCCCACTGAGATAAGTAACAAGTGGATCCCAAATGCTGGGAAGACAGTGCCCACCCTGGCCCGAGAGTGACCATCACCGAGGGCCCTGCCAGTTTCCAGGGCCTGGGAGGCCCTCATGCAGGGGCAGGGCCACGTAGTGGGGCAGGGCCGCTAGGGGAAAGGGCCACATGGGCCTCAGCACCTCGCAGCGGGCTGGCCTCTCATCCGTGGCCAGTTCTCAGCCCCACCTCTAAGACTGACAAAAACGGCAGCCAGAGGCTTCAGTGGGCCTCGTGCAGGGCCCAGGCCCCGGAATGCGGGGCCTCTGGAGGCTTTTCCGCCGTCCCGGGGTCTCTGGAGGCCCGATCAAGGTGGCACTCACGTGTGGACCCAGCACGTGGCTCACTAAGCGCTGCCTGACCTCAGCCCTGGACGCCCCGGGGCCCCCTTGGGCCCAGGCTCCAGCTCCACTTCACGCCCTAGGGCTCCTCTCGGGTACACTGAGCCCCAGGTCCCCCACGACTTTGGCCTGAGGCCCCCCGACCCTGCCTCTGTCCCCCGCCCAGGGCCACATGCAGAGAGACCAGGCTGCAGTGTGGGAGCCAGTGTGGGGCGGTCCCGGGAGTGAGCCCCGACCGGGTGCCCTAGAGGTGAGCCGCGGCTGGGACAGGGCGGGGCCTCTCAGGACGGGCACTCTGGGCAGGAGCCCACCGAGCCAGGCGAGGAGGGGGACACAGGGTCCGCTGGGCGGGGGAGGCAGATGCCCCCTCGGGGGTCACGCCCAGGGCAGAGGTGTGGGCAGTGGGCCTCGGGGCACCAAGGTGCTAAAGGAGGTGGGAGGGTGCAGCCCAGCTGGGTCCCGGGGGCCTCCGCACGTCCTCAGAGGGCAGGGGGCAGAAATGGAGGCCCTGAGGTCAGGTCTGCGGGCTGCAGTGGGAAGGACAGGAAGGGATGGCCAAAGGTGAGTGATCGCCAGAGCCGACGGGTCCTCCGGGCAGAGCTGAGGAGGCCGAGTGGCCAGCATTCAGAGGACCCTTCCTCCTTGACACTCATTTTGGGGGGCACCAGGGTCACTGCACAGGGGGGATGGAGCCCTCCTGCCCTGGATGGGACCCCCACTCCATGAGAGGCCCCGGGGGTGGGGAAGTGTCCGCAGGGGTCCTGCTTTTCCAGTTCTCTACAGGCCCCAAAGGGATCTGCGTGCTGGGTGCGGGGGTCTGGGGGGAGGGCAGCCGTGACCCCCGGGGCTGCCTCTGGCCGGGAAGGACGCCTGCTGCAGAACCCCTGCTCCTCCCACTGGTCCTGGAGCCCCAGACACGGGCGGCTGCGGGCCTGCCGCCTGCGGGTGGGCTGTGCCCTCCCGTGTCCTCTACCTCCGAGGAGGAAGCCTGCCGGCCTCGCCAGCAAGACGTTGCTGGAGTCTTCAGCCGGGCCTCCTCTGAATGCCTGCCCCCACCCTGGGCCCCGCTGGGCGGCCGCTGCCCCTCCAGGGAGGAAACCGAGGCACAGGGAGCAGCCCCCTGTGGCCCCACACCCCAGCCCCAAGGCCCTGGGCTCCCCACATTGACACCGTGCAGTCCCCACGCCCCAGCCCGGAGGAGCAGCCAGTGGGTTCGGGTGGGTGCCGGTCCCCGACAGACATCAGCCCCTCGCTCAGAAGTCCTGCCCTCCCTCCAGGACCGACACTGACTGGGGCCCCTGGAGCTGGGCAGGCCAGCGCCCTGCTCCCAGGACAGGCCGGAGCCACACCACACTCTGGGGGACGGGGCAGGGGGCACCTGGACAGCCGGACTGTCTGGGAAGAAGAGAGCAGAGCCTCGGCGCCCATCCCAGGGGGGACGGGGGGCTGGGAGTGTCCCGAGACCCTCTGGCCCCTGCCCAGCACCCACCGAAGTGGCTGCCTTTCCGGGGAGCCAAAGGGCAATTTTAAAAGAGAAAACCTTCCTGCGAACCGCGGAGAGCAGCGTGAGGGCACGGAGCTGGGGCGGGGCCTGGAGAAGGCGGCCCGGCGGGCGTCTGGGCCTTGCGCACCCGGCCTCACAGCGTGGGCTAAGGCACTGAGGAGCTGCCGCGCTGGGGCCGGGTGCCCGCTTGCGTAAGTAACCCTGGCAGAACCTGGTCCCTACCCACCTGCACGGAGTGCGGGCCCCGGGAAAGGAGGAGGCGGAGGTGGGTGAAGAGGCGGACGGAGGCCGTCTGGGCAGGCAGAGCCCTGGGTCCCCGGGCACGAGGCAGGGTGGGCCGGGGCAAGGTCCAGATGCCCAGACAGGCAGGCATCGTCAGAGGCCTCGCGGTTGGTCAACGAGCCTCCAGGTCTGGCCCAGAAGCCTGCCTGCCCATGGCCTCCTGACCGCCTGTGGTCCGGCAGTCCCCGCGGCGCCCCCCAGGTGGGCCAGAGCTCCACAGCACGGGGATCGTCTGCAGGCCCAGGGCCCCCCTCCCCGGGCAGGGCTTTGGCACACCCAGGCTCTGAGGATTCGGGGCCCCAAGGACCTTCTGCTTCAACTGCATTAGGCCCTGACCCTTTCCACTTGGAGCTCCACGTTGCTCGGAGGCTGAGACTGGACTCCCAGGCTCCTCCCTGCTGAAATGCAGACTCAAAAACGGGGCCCTGGGCCACAGCCCCCACGGCCGCCGGGAGCAGAGCCCCAGAAGGAAAGTTCCCGCATCTTGTCCCAGACCACCTCCCCATCCAGGCCTAGACGGAAGGACCTTCTGCACACAAAGTCTTAAAAAGCTTCTCTGTTTTTATTATATTGAACACTTTTTTCTTCTTTTTTCTTTTTGGTAGCTTGTGCATCTTCTTTGTGAAGTGTCTGCTCAAACTTTTTGCCCATTTTGTTGCATGATGTTTTTGGTATTTTTATTATGGAATTGTGAGGTATCTTCATAGATCCTGGATAGTAATTCTCTGTCAGATCCACCTTTTGTAACTAATGCCTCCATACCTAATGAGCAAAAGTTTAAATTCTGATGAGATCTAATTCAACTTTTTTTTATCTTTCCAGTTCAGTTCAATCACTCGCTTCTGTCCGACTCTTTGTGACGCCATGGACTGCAGCATGATAGGCCTTCCTATCCATCAGTAACTCCTGGAGTTTACCAAAACTCATGTCCAATGAGTCTGTGATAACCATCCAACCATCTCATCCTCTGTCATCCCCTTCTCCTCCTGCCTTCAATCTTTTCCAGCATCAGGGTCTTTTTCAAATGAGTCAGTTCTTCCCATCAGGTGGCCAAAGTATTGGAGTTTCAGCTTCAGCATCAGTCCTTCCAATGAACACCCAGGACTGATTTCCTTTAGGAAGAACTGGTTGGATCTCCTTCCAGTCCAAGGGACTCTCAAGAGTCTTCTCCAACACCACAGTTCAAAAGCATCAATTCTTTGGCGCTCAGCTTTCTTCACAGTCCAACTTTCACATCCATATGTGACCACTGGAAAAACCATAGCTTTGACTAGACGGACCTTTGTTGGCAAAGTAATGTCTCTGCTTTTTAATAAGCAGTCTAGGTTGATCACAGATTTTCTTCCAAGGAGCAAACATCTTTTAATTTTATGGCTATAGTCACCATCTTCAGTGATTTTAGAGCCCAAGAAAATAAAGTCTGTCAATGTTTCCACTGTTTCCCCATCTATTTGCCATGAAGTGATGGGACCAGATGCCATGATCTTAGTTTTTCGAATGTTGAGTTTTAAGCCAGCTTTTTCACTTTCCTCTTTCACTTTCATCAAGAGAAACTTTGCCATAAGGGTAGTGTCATCTGCATATCTGAGGTTATTGATATTTCCCCTGACAATCTTGATTCCAGCTTGTGCTTCTTCCAGCCCAGCGTTTCTCATGATGTAGTCTGCATAGAAGTTAAATAAGCAGGGTGACAATATGCAGCCTTGACGTACTCCTTTTCCTATTTGGAACCAGTGTGTTGTTCCATGTCCAGTTCTAACTTGCTTCCTGACCTGCATATAGGTTTCTCAAGAGGCAGGTCAGGTAGTCTGGTATTCCCATCTCTTTCAGAATTTTCCACAGTTTATGGTGATCCACACAGGCAAAGGCTTTGGCATAGTCAATAAAGCAGAAATAGATGTTTTTCTGGAACTCTCTTGCTTTTTCCATGATCCAGCGGATGTTGGCAATTTGATCTCTGGTTCCTCTGCCTTTTCCAAAACCAGCTTGAACATCAGGAAGTTCACGGATCACATATTGCTGAAACCTGGCTTGGAGAATTTTGAGCATTACTTTACTAGCATGTGAGATGAGTGCAATTGTGCGGTAGCTTGAGCATTCTTTGGCATTGCCTTTCTTTGGGATTGGAATGAAAACTGACATTTTCCAGTTCTGTGGCCATTGCTGGGTTTTCCAAATTTGCTAACATATTGAGCACAGCACTTTCACAGCATCATCTTTCAGGATTTGAAGTAGCTCAACTGGAATTCCATCACCTCCACTAGCTTTGTTTGTAGTGATGCTTTCTAAGGCCCACTCGACTTCACATTCCAGGATGTCTGGCTCTAGGCGAGTGATCACACCATCGTGATTATCTGGGACGTGAAGATCTTTTTTGTACAGTTCTTCTGTGTATTCTTGCCACCTTTTCTTAATATCTTCTGCTTCTGTTAGGTCCATACCATTTCTGTCCTTTATCGAGCCCATCTTTGCATGAAATGTTCCCTTGGTATCTCTAATTTTCTTGAAGAGATCTTGTCTTTCCCATTCTATTGTTTTCCTCTATTTCTTTGTATTGATCACTGAGGAAGGCTTTTTATCTCTCCTTGCTATTCTTTGGAACTCTGCATTCAAATGGGTATATTTTTCCTTTTGTCTTTTGCCTTTAGCTTCTCTTCTTTTCTCAGCTATTTGTAAGGCCTCCTCAGACAACCACTTTGCCTTTTTGCATTTCTTTTTCTTGGGGATGGTCTTGATCACTGCCTCCTGTACAGTGTCATCAACCTCTGCCCATAGTCTTCACGCACTCTATCTATCAGATCCAAGCCCTTGAATCTATTTCTCACTTCCACTGTATAATCATAAGGGGTTCGATTTAGGTCACACCTGAATGGTCTAGTGGTTTTCCCTACTTTTTTCAATTTCAGTCTGAATTTGGCAAT